>NW_019744126.1:591396-711661 GCF_002891405.2 Cryptotermes secundus
ATCTAGAAAAACCGAAGTGAACGGAGAAGTTCATGGAGGTAGGCCTAGGCCCACTGGGGCTGTAGTGCCAAGGAAAAAAAAGTAGTAGTAGTAGTAGTAGTAGTAGTAGTAGTAGTAGTAGTAGTAACAGTATTTGAGAACATATGTAAGCAACCGGGGTAGTTGCAGTAAAGGCTTCCAAGTACTCCTCAAAACTTTATAATAGATCAACGGATAAATCAACATTCGAGGAGGGAGATTTTATGAAAGATACACGTATTTTAAATACAAGAAAGTATAAAACTTTGTTTCAGTTCATCGCTCCTTTAGAAAGCGACTTCTTCTGGATTTTCTAACTATGTAGGCAATGTATTGACTTGTGTCAATACAGGACCCAACAAATTTGGAAATTTTCTTTGACCTTGAAGTCATGTAACTCATACGATGATTGGGGCAGTATATGAATGGAAAGGGAAATGGCAAAATGCTCCAACTGTTAACAGCTCTCTACAGCCCTGCTTACAAACTGCATCTGTCACATGCTTTATACTGAAAATCTCAGAACGCTTAAATGTTACACTACAGTTAAGGACACAAACAAATTTAGACCTAACATGAGTGTAAATACGTCCAATTAAAGAAATGTGAATTTTCGCACTGTAAGCTCGGATGCCTGTAAACTGAGAAGTGCGGTATAATCACTGGGGTTACTTGATAAAGCATCTGCAAAACTAAGTGAACATCAATCACCTTGAAATCTGCTTACTTCAGCCCTCAACTTATTGATACAATTTCTGCCAATTATTGAGGTCTTTAACCATAATATTTCCGTAAAAAGTTGTCCTGCTCTGTCAAATTAAAGTACACGTTAAAAATTTTTGTACGGTTTGGAAAGAAAAGAATTTTGCAGGCTAAGTGGATGACTGCTTTCAGTCAAGATGGTATGTCCAGGGTTGTACATTTGATATGAAGTCAAAAGAGGTGAACCATATCGGAAAGGGACTGATATAGGACAATTGAAGGCAGATAGAGACCAGTGGAGGGCTCCTGTGAACACGATAATGAACCTTCAGATTCCATAAATTGCTGGAAAGTCCTTGAGTAGCTGCACAGGTGGCGGCTTCCCAAAATCTCAGTTCCATGAAGTTAGTTACTTGCTGCAAAATCGTATGATATATTTTTAAAAATTCAGGCACTTTCTGAATTACCGAAACTACAACTGTAACACTTTTTTCGTGATTAATAGAGCATATTTATAGATTTTATGTCTATGAAATTGATATACGTAGGGAAGTCAAAAATTATCAGCACTCTTTTTTTTTCCAATCCATATATACAAAAGTAGGGGTTGAACAAGTACTTCATTTTTCTATATAGTCTCCTCTCTTTTCGATGCACTTGGTCCAGCGGTCCAAAAGCTTGCGTATTCCCTCCACGAAGAAGGTTTTCGGTTGGTCGCGCAACCATTTATGCACCGCTTCCCCCACTTCTTTGTCCGTAGAAAATCAAAAACCTCGTAAAACATCTTTCAGCGGTCCAAAGAGATGATAGTCTGAAAGGGCGAGATCTGGGCTGTAGGCAGGGTGTTCCAGCACCTCGAAACCCAAAGGGGTAATGGTTTCAGCAGTCTGGCCGTCCTTGTGTGAGTGTTCATTGTCATGCAACAACACCACTTGCTTCGACAATAGGCCTCGGCGTTTGGTTCGAATTGCTGGCTTCAGATTGTTGGCCAGCAAATCACTGTATCTTGCACTGTTGATTGTACACCCTTTTTCCAGGTAGCCTTCCAGTATAGTCCCAAAAAACGGTTAGCATCACCTTTTCCGCGAAAGATTGAGTCTTGAATTTCATCTTCGTTTGCGATCCCGGCTGTTTCCACGCCATGCTCTGGCTTTTGGATTCTGGCTCATAGTGATGAACCCACCGATGAATTTCAGCCCCTGACACACCTTCCAATCAGAGAAATCGGATCACTATTCTTTGTTAATCATGATTAACATCATCGGTGGGTTCATCACTATGAGCCAGAATCCAAAAGCCAGAGCATGGCGTGGAAACAGCCGGGATCGCAAACGAAGATGAAATTCAAGACTCAATCTTTCGCGGAAAAGGTGATGCTAACCGTTTTTTGGGACTATACTGGAAGGCTACCTGGAAAAAGGGTGTACAATCAACAGTGCAAGATACNGAACTCTAACAATGCATGCGTAGGAGGCACTGTGACAAACCTAAAGATGTGTTATGGAGAAAGTGCGGATAATTTCTGACTTACCCTCGTATATTATTCTTTTTTTGCTAGTGGGGTGGGACTAAGTTCCTTGTACTGCGGCCATTTCTGGCCTATTGTACCAGCCCCAGATGATAGGTGAGGGTGATTGTGGAACAATTGGTGGAGCGAAGATTGGCAAGGGAAACCGAAGTACTCGGAGATAACCTGCCCCAGCGCCACTTTGTCCACCGCAAATCCCAATTGACCATACCCGGGATCGAACCCGGGCCGCCGCGATGGGAAGCCAGTGACTAATCGCTTGAGCTATTGCGCCGCCCTTCTGAAATTGATAAATAATTAATCATTACAAACCTCTGAATCGGGAAGCACACAAAATTGATAATGTATTAGGAAGATATTATGGGAATGGTATAAATTCAAGCCACAATTACTTGTGTTTCTTTATGACACTCTCGGTACCCAGGGTATGTAGATTAGCATGAAAGGATGGTTAACAAATGCGCAGCAGTTGGTTGAATGAGAAGTGACTGGGAACACAGAACTACTTGGAGATAACCCGCTCCCAGTGCCACTTTGCCTGCCACAAGTCCCACATGACCTGACCTAGAATCGCATCCGGACCGTCACTGTGGGAATCGGACGACTTCGAGGTGCTTGTAGAGCGCTTGACCACAAATGGTCTCCTGGCTAAAGCCAAGTCACACCAAGTCCGTTTCTTCATTTTTTCCAAACAGCTGCAGATTACATGTGTATACCTGTTTTGACCTCAAGTTCTGAAATGAGTTTCAGACGAAGGAATTTAAGATAATCTAAATTTGTGTCTTTCCTCTGAAGTCAACATTTAATAATCCTAATTGCGATAACATACGTTGCCACGCCTATGACAGAATGTGATGCCAATAGCTACCCACACAGGCAAATGTTCTACATTTAAGTAACTTGTAATCATACCTTGTGTAGACAGGGTATGATACAAGGGACAACATTCTGTGTATCTTGAATGTTACGCCATGGTAATTCGGCTGGCTGGCAGTATACATGCGGGGCTGGAGGGCACGATCTGAGATTTCCTTTGTGGAGAAATTTCCGGGAAGTAGAATTTCTGTGAGACCAGTGAACTGGATCAGTAGTTGTCGACTCACTTTAATATATATACGAATATATTTATAAATCATTACACAACGTATGCTTTGTCTAGGACATCTCTGAGGGAAAGCTGTATCCTCAACAGGTATCCTTACGAAGAAAATTCCTATGTTTTCAACGAGATTTCCAGTATGGCGACATTCTCTAAGACTGTACATTGAGAATAAAATCTAATGCGTCACTATGATGGTGGCGAGCCGTCGGAATGTATTTCAGACACAGTGTAGCATGTGTGGATTCAGTGCGTATTCTAACTACGTGGTCATAATCGCAGAAAATATTTATAGTACATTTTGTAATCCATCTAGCACATTTATTTTTAGTAAATATATTTTTCTACTACATATCGCATGAAGAGAGTACATATCGTCACGTTAGTACCAGAGAGTAATATGTCCATCAAAATCAATTTTCGGGAGTTTGGAATTGAATTTATTTTGAACGTTTGATTTAAATGTGATTTAGAAGGAACCAAATAATGAAATCTTGCACTTACAACTAAGACAAACCCATGGAAGTATGCGCAGGTAGTAAAATACAGTGCTGAAAATGAGAAAAGTGCAATACGCCATTTTCGCCCAAAGATGAGATAGAGCACTCCAACCCTCAGGCGACAGTATGTCATGTAACATTGCCAGTGGTTAGTTATACGAGTACATAGCCAGAGCAACTGAGTTCATTTCCAACCCATTAATCAGTCAATCAATCTTTCTTTTTCAGTGTAGACTATTAACTACAGTAATGTAAAGTAAATGAACATCATGCAATATTGCGAACATAGCATGCGATTTTGTTTACGCGTCGATGGAATTACATTGGTACATCCAGCTACAAGAAATATATTTTACTGTTATCCGCCACTAAAACCTAGTTGACTGCAACACCGTAGGTTACTTCAGTTATGTTTAAAATCTAATGAACCTTCATAAACTCAAGCGTTATTCAACGTTAAATTAAAAACTGTGTTTGTGGGAAACTTTTTTTCTTTCTCTCTAGTTGTTGATTTTAATGTTTTGCCACTGTAGTCCCAACCTACAAGATGCTACTTCATCGCTGTTTTCTCGGTCACATACAGGTCAGGCTTATTATCAGTGACGTGAGTACAACGCCTTTCTCGCTACAAACGTGTTTACGTAACCTAAGGAAAACGAGAGTATAGACACACAATATCAAGTGCCTATTGGTGCAATATCCTAAATTCTAAACCGACACATATTCTTAACACATTTTACATCTCGTTTTCGTCAACTAAACACGTAAGAAAGCAGATATTCTGGGTGCATTCAAAATAAATGCTTCATAAATAAAATACATGATAACTGGATTATAAATTAATATATATGTAATTCTATTAAATAAGAAACCGTTTTGTAGACGACAATATTTAACCTTGGTTCCATAGCACCGAGCTGCAAGAAAGAAATATTTTTCTTCATTTTAAACTAGGTGTTCGTCATTGTGTAATTTTGATTATCAATAACGGAGATATAGCTACAGGCTACCACGAGTAAGTTGAGTGTCAGCATCGGTGCTGATGTACTGCAGTCTTCTCATCATCATCATCATCAGTAATCTGTCAAGACGACAGGTCCACAGTCTCTTTCAAAACAATTCCTCCACTTAATGCGATCTAGAGCTTTCTCCTTCAAATGACAGTATCCTCTTCTGTCCCCAAGGTCATCCAGCATCTTCTTACGTCTTCTTCCTCGTCTTCTTGTCACTTCTATCCGCCCATCTATCTTTCCTTCGATAGCTTCTTTTAGAAGGCAGTTTCTGCGTAAAACATGACCAATCCAATTAGCCTTCCGTTTTCTTATTTCATGTAGGATATTCCTCTGCTCACTGACTCTAATTAACACTTCTTCATTTCTCACATAATCGGTCCAACTGATCTTCTCCATCCTTCTCCAACACCACATTTCGAAACTTTCCAGATGTTTCTGATCTACTGCCCTAAGTGTCCATGTTTCAGCCCCATACAGAGCTATGCTCCAAATGTAGCATTTCACTAGTTTCTTCCTCAAATTTAAGTCCAATTTGCTGGTAAAAAGATTCTTCTTCTTGCTAAATGCAGCTTTTGCCATGGCAATCCTGGATTTAATTTCACAAGTCTCCTACAGACATATTATTTTAAATATATAATTACTCACAAGATGGTCGCTCAGTACACTTGGCTTTCACATTGATTTCAGCTCTGCGTGTAATTCAGCACCCTACATATTAAAGCATGCAGAATTTGGTAGACAGGCTCCAACTGAGATTCGTAGAATTTAATTTGACGTCAATTCGTTTTAAACGAGCAGGGGTAGCGCAAATTGATTTCGAGCGACGCGTGGCGAAAATCATGAATGATTCCTGTGTAATGCCTAACAATATTCTGAACTCACGAATAATATTCGTAATGTTATACCTTGCAACTTACATGCAGGTACTTCTATACAGATGTATTGAAACTAAACTCATTTAGCAACCGGATATCAGAGAATTATATGCCCTTGTTTATTAGACTAAACGCAATATCCTAATTTCCTCTCTTATGGATTGCAGTCTCCCGGTGTGTTCTCTGAACTAATTTACAAATCCTAATTTCAGTACGTTTGTGACGGCTAACATTTTTGTAAGTGCTACGTAGTCACAGAGGCACGCGGTAGCGTAGTTGTTTGGGGTACTATGCTACAAGCCGGATGGTCGCGGGTTCGTGTCCCGTTGAGGTGGATTTTTTCAACTGACCTAATCCTTCCAGCCGCACTATGGACCTGGAGACGATTCAGCCACCGACGCCGATAAATCTTACAGACTGAGGGAGAATGAGTTTATTTGGACCCAAGGCAGAAGAAACGGAAGGACACATAAACGTTATAATGAGGATCTTCATAATCTGTTCTCTTCATTGGATGTTAATACGTGATCAAATCCATGAGGACCAAATGCGAGGGATACTCAGTACATGGAAAGGAAATTAGGATATTCGTACAAAATATATGTAGCAAAATTTGTAGAGGAGGTACTACTTAAGGGATATAAGAGTCTGAAGTCACCTGCTCACTCTGGTTCCTATCTCGCGGATTCTTTTACCCTGAAAATCGTGGCGATATGCTCCTCCGAAACTTCTGTTCACACAAGATCTACACGACGCCACGTTCCAGAAGACAGCATTGTTGGTAGTCACTGCCGTGAAAACCTCAGATCTTGCAAAAGATATACGTGTATATTCATTCACAATACAACTGATATTTTAATATGTAGAAAAGCACCATGGATACTATAAAATATAAGGGAGAACAATTTATGTTTTGAAGTACCACGTCACTAAACATAATCAGCTTCTGTGCGTATGTGAGAAGAAATTCAATTCAGTTCATTTTTTGTATACGAACTTAGGTGCTGAGCTCAACAGCCAATGGCCAATTACAGAGTCAGCAAGAACATAAACAACAACAATATGACAGCACAGGACAAAAGAAAAGGAAATAACAAAAACAATGAAAAATGAATCAGCTTAGACTATTATCACTCAAACACGAGTACCTAAAATATCTGTAGATTTACAAACTGCATTTGCGGTTGAATCACATCTAGCTGAAGGGCAGCGGCTGGTGGAGCAAGTGAACATCTTGAACTTACGAATGTTCCGAAGAGGAACTGAAGGCCGACTATTTCGAGGAGAGAGTGGCAACATTTAGGGCCACTAGATATATTTATTAAGAAAATAGCATCAAAGTGACGACACCTGTATGCGGTGCACAGAAAATTACTCCTTTCAATAAATTATCATAATCATAACCCATATCTTGGAAAAAATGTAATGTGGCAAAGGGCTGCAAATTTTCTGTGTACCCTCAAGTTTATTGAAATCTGCAGTAAGAGTTGCAAGCAAAGAAAAATATTCAAGTTTAGACCTGACGAAAGCGAAATACAACAATAGACTCTCTATGGAAGAAAGAAAATTTATTATTTTGCGAACCAGACCTGGTAATTTCAGTACATGTGAACAAATCGACATGAAAATGACAATTAAGTTTGCAATCAATAACAACACCCAAAATCGTTAGCACAATCTCTTCGCAATATAAAGGAATTTCCAAGTATGTACTGATAATTGAGAACGTTCGTCTTCCTGGTAAAGCAGATGACTGAAATCAAAATGGAGTCAGTCTGAACTTGTGAGGAGACTTAAGGCACAATAAAATTAAGGAAAGTGACTAAGTTGGCAACAGTAGAGTTAGATTTGATAAAATCATGCTGGTAAGGATTCAATTAGATATTAAATAATGAGAAACGTGGTCATGTGCGATAAATCCGGAAGCTTCGGAAAATTTTGAGGAGATTTAGCTATGGGCCTATAAATTCCAGTTGAAGATGATTTCAAGTAAAAAAAAAAAAAGAAATAAAAGGATTAATTAAGGTACAAAAGGGTTATATCTCGAATTTGAAAATAACTGTGTATCTAATTTCCTTTCAAACTGGTTTTTAAACTATGGTACGTTATTTGACCGCCTCTGTGGTGTAGTGGTCAGAGTTCCTGNAAAAATCTAAATATACCGTGAAATCCGACTAATTTGTTTGGTCGCATCCCATTTGTAGCATTGTGTGCATCCGAGTTCGAACCAGGAGCTAAGGATATAACTTCTGTGGATTGATTAATAAACGGAAAGGTTGCAGGGAAAGAAATAATAAAAGCAGATGGAAAATATTTTGAAAATTCCTCAGCAATATCACGAGGTTTATTTATTAGGATATCGTTAATTTCAACGTGTATTAAAACAGCATTCCTTTCCCTAAATTGTGATATATTTCCAAAAAAATAATAATTCAATTCAATTCAATTCAATTCAATTCTTTATTATTAATGTGCCGAGTCAACAGNATTTTTTTATTTATTTATATACTAAACTCAGCATTTAGGAGCCAATGGCAAAGCCAGCAGGAATATAAAATAATAACAAATACAAGAACGAAAACAAACAAGAAACGAGCTATGTCAATTAGGGTATTTAAGTGTAAACAAAATTATTCAACAATATATACACATTTACAAGCTGTATTACCAGCAGAACTACATCTAGCTGAAGAACACTTAATGGAGGATCAACAAAACACAGAAACGTTACGTATCTTCTGCGCAGGAACAAGAAAACCGACTCCCATTGTAACTGAGGGGCAACAATTAACACAATTATAAAAATTAATTAGAAGTTAAATATCTGAATGAAAACATGTGATATGCAACGTCAAATAATTTAATTTTTGCAATAAAGTATCATAATGAGACTGAATATTTACTGTAGAAAATGGCTACAAATTTTCTTCTTATGTAATTGAGTCCATTAATGGCTGTAATCGTAACTCAGTGCCCTGCAACAGATCACACCCATGCTCAAACAATAATAATAACACTAATAATGATGTTAATAATAATAAATAAAAGACACAAAATAACAATTATGGTGTCGATAAAGCCTTCAACATCTCCACTGCAGTATCAAGCCGTGGGCTTATCCGATATTCTCAGACAAGAGGCAGAGCAGTTCAGACAAGACGAAGGAGTCTTCAGTATTTGTGTCCTAACGTGGATGAATTGTGTAGCGCCACGATGTCCGCGTCCGTTAATGGCCAGCTGGAATCTTTTCCATGCTTAACCATGTCATATGTCACGATAAGAAAAAGAAATGCTTGAAAAAAACTGAAGAGACTTTTCTGTTCTTCGTGTCCTTCCACCCCGTGGTGCTTCGACATTTGACATGCACACTTCATTGCACATGAAATGGCGTCAAAAGTGGCTTCTTTTGTCATGGGGAAATGTGGCTCCAATTTTGTGCCCTCTTCTTCCGCCAATACTTCTCTTCTATTTACTTTTATTCCTGTTTCTAACCCTTCCTTTTCTCTTTCCTTCTTATTCTTCGACTTAAGTTGAAGAATCTACAGCGATGGCAAGAACAGAAATGGAAAGAAAGGCGGTAGAAATGGGAAAGACAGGAGGTTAAGGGTGTTCTTTTAACCAACTTCTGAAGAGAAAATCCTTCCAATGTTCGTAAGAAGAGAGAAAACTAAAGGAAGCGCGACAGAGAGAGTAACAGAGAGATGTGGAGAAGGTGGAAGAAGTAAACTCATCTTCACCAAGAATTTCAATTTGCACCGTCAAGTATTTCACACCACATAGGGTTGTAGCTGTACACACGTTTGTCTCCGCCCCAAACGAAAAAGGAAAAAAAGTAACTTACACTCTGCTGCACCGCATAAACATCCTAACGACGTAGTTTAGCTGCTTATTATAGCGGTGTTGTTTTACCGACGAATGAGACTTGAACTCTAACAAGTTACGAATGGAAGGAAGGAAAAGAAAATTCTAGAAATCAGAGTGTTTATTACGTTCCTTCGTGAAATTCTGATTTAGGTTTCTGATGTAGAAGGATGTAAATTCCCAAAATAGCCCATGAATGTTCCCAAACTACACAATGAAAACCTACATTTTTAGATTTATTCACTTAGCTACTTAAAGCTAGATAATTACCGTATTTACGCATGTATAGGCCGCACATTTTTTGCCAAAAATTTAAGAGGAAAACTGGGGTGCGGCTTATATTCGAAATATTCGAAATCACACTTCATTTAAAAAAAATATATATTCATAATTAGTAATACAGGATGTTCTACTCCTGAAATAATATTCCAAGAAAATTATTTTTTTCTATAATTTCTGTCTGAAAATTGTGCTGCGGCCTATACACGCACGCGGCCTATACATGCGTAAATACGGTATATCTATGTCTTTTTTCTTACTTTCCTGCACAAAACCTTGAAAATCAGCTCTGATATATCACATTTCGTATATCACAGAGACTGATATCAAGCAACCGTCTTACAAGTTCTCTTTATTATACTACACAGTCCGTCAACAATGCAACATATAGTTCCTTCTTTCTCTAACTTTCACTTTCACACAATATGTTTCGACACTAAATGGCCATCTTCAGGTGTCTTACTATGCTAAAACTGCTACACTGCACTAATATTGTCCATTCGTCACATATGCAACTGCACGCTCATGGTTTAAATCGTCATACTCACAATTTGTACACGTTAAAATAGCACAGGCTGTAGTCCACTTAATTTAAATCAATAAAACTTATTAGAATTATGCGTTAAAATTTTCTATTAAAATTTCCTTTAAATGTTGTTGAATATCTTAATGCAACAGGTTTCTTAAATACAGGATTTCGAACCGTCTTACTAATATATTTGTCACTGCTTGATATTTTATTACGTCTACAGATGCCAAAACCCTGGAATGCATGCAGCACAAGTTTCAAGCTCCTTGTTTCAACTGTTTGTTTTCCCACTTATATTATGAGCAACTGCAACTGTGCAACTTGCGTAGGAGGAAGCATCACGTCGACTCGCTCTTTTTATTCGGGTTAACCCCTGTTCTAATTTCGGCCCTTCTTTTTTCGAAATTGTTGGTCCTGGAGTTTCTGCTCGCTATATCAGAGACCCTTCTGCTCCTCCAGTAAAACTCTCCTACTAGACGCGTAGCAACTGCTCATGTATTCCGTACGGATGCTGAAGTATTTGGAACCAAAACCGTTTCTCTTAACTTAGAGGTAATGTTGTTTATAATGACATAAGGGGGAGTGAAGACATAGTTCCACAATTCTTGGCCCCGGTACAAGATTGAGGTGTGGTAGGCTTCACGCCCCATCTGCTTTAATCCCAAGGAAATTGTCCGCTGTACTCGTTGGATATGAGGCTGGTTTTCGCTCAGACTCGCTCTGGAATCTATGAAGAAGAGAAATGTACTTGTCCCTACCGGGAACAGAACCTAGGTCTCTAGTCCGTGGTCCGTCGCTATACCGGCTGAACTAACAAGGCTCTATTTTATTACGTTACTTTCTTAATTATTAAACTATTAATTGTATTCAATACAAATGTCTGTATAGAACTACAGTATTCTCTTCTCGCCTCCTAACGACCAGCAATATGACGCTAATTGAAGTCTTAATGTCTTCATGACACAAGCTGGCTTGTTTATTTGTTTGTTTTCTTTCTCTCTTCTCTGCTGCTTGCGTTACAAGTCTCCTTTCGGCTGCCGGAGAAGCATGCAAATAAAAAGAAACGAACTGTATTACCCTGAACGTTGGTTGCAGAATAAAGTACCTAGCATGGAGATACAAATAAAAATTTCCGAAGGGGACAGAAGTAATAAGTCCGGTAGCTACATCTTACCAGCCTTCTTCACAACTGTGACACGTTACAGAAGCAAGAGTCCAAACATCTGTTTGTTAGATAACGCTCATAGACCCGAGAACATCTGTACAGGACTCTTGAAATATTTAAAATTTATATATCCTATATTTGGAATAGATGACCTTTATAGCTTTATAACGTGGCTGGTGACGCGCGTAATGGGGTTCAATTCCCGCCAAATAAATAATTCCCTTCCGACACCATGAAGAGACTGGCTGTTGGGCCTACACAACCTCCTAACCACTGGGTACTGGTTTCTTGACCTGGGAGTTCAGTGGCGGCGGCGTAAACGATATATTTATTGTATGCTGCAGAAGTTACCAAGACATAGAGGATTTTTCCTGTCACTTTTCTTCGTCACTATAACCTAGGCTGACTGAATGAGAAGTTTCCTTTTTGTTACATAAACTGCATTGTTATTGTTTAGATATTCAACAACGTTTAATTCCGAACGCCTATATAATTTGAGGCAACAAATATTACTTCCATGCTGACATAGGTGGCCGTGATATTTTCTTTGAATAAGTCTTAGAAAAAACAATCAGCGATTTGTTTTAGCGTTTGCGCAGTTGAATGTGTTGAGCAAGTATGCAAGTACCTATACTATATACTGTCTTTCATTACTAGAGATGCAAAAGATATATTGCGTATTTGTTAATTTATATTTCTGACTTAAACATAGAACTACATGCAGCTATTTTACATAGGTTTTAGATTAATCTTTTTCAAATAAAATTTATACAAACAAGGGCCGCTATTAAAATTCAGAATATAGAATATTAATGGAATTGTCAAATAAGATGGAAGTCTAGTCTCCTATAGCCATATTGCAAATATGAACTCTTGACCTCTGTAAACTCATTCCTTTGATACAAGCCCATAGACTTCTTTACTCCAGAACTATCATTCCATCTCTCAAAATAATTCCAGTAGTTCTTAACAGAGTTCGCTGGTGGCTGGTGTTGCCGGGATCGTGACCCTTCTAGAGAAGAGAGAAGAAAGCTTTTAAGAGCCATGCGGCTAGGTGTCACTGCAATATACGCCGAGTAGAGGACACTTTCAGCCTGGAACCTCACGGTGACGGCCGTGAAAGCAAACAGACACTAATGTCCAACAGGTATAAGACATCTCAAAGCCTGAAAGTAATATTTTCCATCTGAGATCGCTGTATTTTCAGCAATATTGATCGGCGTGTTAGTATGTGTATGTGTGTGTACATATGGGTTGTAGTTTTACTAAAGCAGAGACTTTCCTTCGAAATCTGATTTTGACGTATGCGCTTTCTATTCCTGTTATCAGATTTATGCAGATGGAATGCTACTTCAGATTTTGTAGAATCCTACAGAGAAATTTTGTACTGCAGTGTTTCTCGGTTTATTTTTTATAACTTTCATAGGATATAGTACACAACACAAAACAGAATTTCGGTCCACGTGTTTCATAAAACAGCAGTTCGTTTATTTACATGTTCTATCCTTCAGTAGGTGCTAAGATCATGAGAACAGTGAACTTCAGGTTGTGATCCCATGTTACTACATACCACCATAATATTTTCTTTGGAAAATCCAACTACAAGAAATCATAACCATAATGGCGTGCCTTGGCTGAACCTTACGAATGCATGGGAGATCATCAAACACCGAGCTCCTAAGCTTACTGAATTGACGCAGTGCGGCCATAACTGCCCTCTATAGCAATAACATAAAGCGCAAACATCGAGAGTGACTGCAGGGACAGAACTCATGAGAGTTACAGCTTTCAGACGTTATGAATTCTGCCAATGCGCGCTGAAGTTTGTGCTTAATATGACTACGAGATCAGATTCTGATATTATGTGACGATGCTTTCCCAACCATATGGTTCAGTTAGGAATAAGACAAGAGGACATGATTATCAGATGTCATCAAACCACATTTCCGGATATTTTTTGTATAACAGTCCAGATAAGTGCGAAGCCCTAGTCAGGATACTGCTCCTTGCGAGGCTAAAACCATGCAAACCGAGAAAATAGGACAGTGGCAGAATTTAAATTAGAATTTAATATAATCACATAAGTCATAAATTCAATGTAAATTTCGTGACGTTGGCGATACCTATCTCCGGACTAGACCCCGATGTAAGGGCAAATGGGGGTACTGAGTAGGCGGAGACTCAGTTCGAGCCCCTTAACGCTGTTTCAGACAACAGTAAGACGATGGATAACGGCCAAAAAGTCAATCATGGCAGATAAGTTATAATATACATAATGGGGACAGTCTACGCTACAATATTTCAGAAAAACAAAATAGATATACTATATCAACATTTGTTTATTGGCCTTTATATTGGGTCATCATCGGGCGTACAAGAATACAAGTATTAGTTCATGATTTGCGTCTTAATTCAATATGGATCCATATTGCGTTCTTATGAGTTTTATAAACTTAATTTGAATTTACAGTTAAAACTTTACGTTTAAACTTAAAAGTTAAAATATCTGTAATACATTATTAACATGTTTAAAACTTTGTGACCGCTGCGTATTGATATATTATTCCAGGAGACAGGACTATTTGTGGTACTGGCTCCCTGCGTGCTCAGATTTTCCTTCATAAACTTGGTCGTGTTGGTTCTGACCTTCCTGACGCATAAGAGAGAAAATAGTCGAGACGTATAGGTATATTTCAGAGGAAAACGACAAAATCTTTCTGACAAAAGAAGATGTGAAGATGTGGGATATTTCTCTTGGTTCAGGAAAGCACTCAATGGCATGTCCTTGTAATGATTTTCCAGGTTACATGAATGGCGGTAACTTCATGGCTGCCAGTTTCTGAGCAGCTCCATGCTCCATGACCTTGCTTACTCTGAGTTCCTTCTCTTTCCTCTAACTTGTATACAATATCAAACTACACATTTCTTTTGTGTTTGCTTTCCGATGTTCTTCTTCATTAGATCTGAATTTATAAAGCTTAGTCCTAATGAGCTAAGGCTCCTTATTATGCTGCATACACAAGGCAGTTAGAGAACAAATGCCTGCCAACATACCGCAAATGAAAATATTTCGAATATTCAAGCTCCTCTTTATGCAATTTTATCCGACTGTCTTACACTTCCTCTTTGTGTTCAATTATTCTTATCATTAACGTGAAAGACAGACATTCAAGCAATTATATATGTACTAGATCTGAGGTTCTCATATGGATAAATATGAAGACCTTCTTCAGGGAAAGGGGCAATATTTTCGACTTATCGTTGAAGTGGACTGTATCAAGACTCAATGTCAAACAGAGAGCTAAGCTAGAAGCAAAGCTTCTGATTGCTGGTTGTCTGGATCAATCCTCGGCCATGAAGACAGTTATCAGATTATAGAAGGTCACATTCAAGAAAGCAATAGTCTGTAATATTACATTTAATTTTACATCATACAAGGGACAATCTACCACAAGACAGTACACATACAATATTAGGCACCGCTTTGTTATTTAGGTAGAAGAACTGTAGAACTACATTCGGCCTGTTGTCAATTTCAGACAGGGACATGCGCCCACCTACTGAGAACATACATACAAAGGGGCACAAATAATGGATGCAGCAAAAGGAAAATGGCGCGGAACGGAGAGAGAGTTTCTTTCTGAAACAAATATATACGATATGCAGTAGCATGGAAATATATTGTCTAATGATACAGTGCAGCGCGACGTTTTCAGAAAGTGAACAACTGCCTGAAGATGGTCAAGTAAGGCCGAAACATGTAGCAAATAATGTGGTTTTAATGTTATTTTAAATTAAAGAGAGACCGAACGTTTTTAAGTTGCATTAAAAAAGAGTTGAAGGATTGAGTGATACATCAGTGCAATAGGATGTTCAAACATAATATCACTTGCTACAGTCTCTAGGTACTGAGGTTTTCACAGCGGTAGTTATGAAGAATTCTATCTTCTGGGATATGACGCCGTGTAGTCCGTTGAAAATCAATATTTCTGAAGAGCAGATCAGACCTCTGCTTGCTGCCTGCTTCATGCTGGTTCCTTGCTTCATTACTCTTCAACCTTGAAGATAGAGGCGATATGCTACTCAGAAATATCAGCTGACTTCCTACGGACTATAAGGTATTATGTCTCAGAAAATTAAACTCTTTCTGGTATAGACTATTCGCAAATATTATGCCTGTACACATTCATAGTTCCAAACGTAAATGTATGTGTGTATGTGTGTGTGTTTGCGTATGTATATATTCCTCGAGTTATTTACGTGACCGTATTTAATTCATAACTTCTGTTATATTTACATGAAATTAGAATTACATAATATTAGGGCAATAAATTAACCAATTCCCAGGTCTCTCTCTAAGCCCTATAATTATATAATTGGCTCTTGAGATACGAATTCCCATTGCAATTAACAAACATAAGACTGTCAGACAGCAATTATGGACTTGCATGTTTTAAGGCATTCAATAATTAGAATTTGTAGGATTTATTATTGTCTGATTATAATAATGAGGCCAAAATTTAAAAATTTTAAGTTACAGTTAATGTCTATAGGCGGAAACATTTTGCGTTTTAAGTACACGTCCTCCACTCTTTCAGTAAAAAGTGCAAAGAAACTAAAATGAACAGTGCTAAAGCAGTGTATATTTTAATCTAAGCGGTGTGTAATAATTCTAAATTCAAAAAAGAAATATTCCATTTATTAAAATTATCAATTATTATATTAAATACATATGGCTAGTTATACAGTACTCGAGAATACAATTGCCGAAACATTTCATCGATTGTATTATAAGTGATAATGCTGAAATAAAACTGGTCTGAATTATTGAACTGAACTGAAATTATCTGGCTTACTTCTTTGTGTAGCAATATTGCACGATTTTTTCATAACCTAAAAAAAACTTGGTTTCGTGAAGATTGCTATAGCTGTCCTCCGACGTCACAACTCCCTAGTTCCCTATTTGTACTACTAAAGTCAGGAATTTAAAAACAACAAAACAAGAAGTGGATTTCAGTGCGTGCGTGCATACGTATTAAAGAGAAGCAGCGGCACGCACACAGGGAGCCTGCACAGAATAACATCTGAACGGTGCTGAAAGCTGCTGCAGCACTGTAGACCTAGAGCAGGTATCCCTGTGAATTTTAAATTTTAAAAATTTTAAACATTTTTAAATTTAAATTGAAGATTTTAAAAATACCAAAATTCAAAAATCAAATTGACGTATGTAAATTAACAAAGATTTTATACATATCTGACAAATATCAGATAGGGGATTCAGATATATCGGGACCTATTAACAACGGAGAAATGAGCAATTAAGAAAGTCGGTGTTTTTAAATTTTAAACTACGTGCAGTGTAACAGCTACGTGAGAGTATACACCTGATGATGTCCTTTTACGGCCGAAACATGTAGTGTAGAGGAAGAGAAGAAAAAAGAGTTACAATAAATTGTTGCACTTAGGACTGAGTTTATCTCATATACCGTGTAAGTGTATGTGAATACCTTGTAATATGATGCGATAAAACCACAGTCCACGAAATTAATGAGTGTACCACGTAAAAACAAGAGTTTATTATGAACAAATGTGATTAAGATTGTAACGAGGCAATAAATCTGCAACCGAATTATCAGAAAATCTGTCCAACATTTTGGCCCTCATTCCAGGTCATAGACAGACGGACAGACAGAAATAACAACCACATACAACGTTCTTTATCATGCCGTGAAGTTTGTCATTCGCTAATTTTAGGGTATAAGTCAATGATATGAACAGTGTGCTTGTGTTCGTAAAGGAGTATATAAAATTTCAAAGAGTCGTTTTATCATTGCCTTGAGGCAAACCTATAAATCATTAAAAATAATTCACTAAACGGGAGAAAAATGACTCAGATACAAGGACAAGAGCAACGTGACCATCTATCTATAACTCCACAACCCTTTGGACCTTATTCGCTTTTAAAGTTTCTTAATTATATGCACAGTGTGTAGGACTCCTTGGACGGGGACTCAGCCCGTCGCAAGGCCGCTACCTACCCACAGAACAACATTAACACAGAATAAATGCACACAGACATCGATGCCTCGAGTGGTAATCGAAGCCACGATCCCAGTGTTCGAGCGGGCGAAGACGGTTCATTCATTGGGCCGCGCGGCCACTGTGATTGACAACAAAGTCAGTAACAATGAAAAATAAATTATCCAGCTACATTTGCATGGGTATTCTTCGTGCGTTGTTCGGGCGAGGCTGTGTGATGTTCCACGCAGGAGCAAGGCGGAGATAAACGGATAAACGAGTTGAGCTCAATGAATGGAGTTGTTGATGAGAAAGAATAGTTGGATCAAGCAGGCAGGCTGATTACTTATTTAGACTCGCTACGGGAAGGTGATAACCCAGCAACCCGGGTTAATGGAGACCCTGTATCAGCAGGACTGTCGGGTTCATTTCGTCTTCAGAGGCTTTAGCTGTACCGGGTTCGTTTACTCGTATAAAGAAAGGAAACGTAGACACCCAACTGGAGCACACACGTTTTACAGACCTCTTCTAACTGACTTTGCATACTTTATTGGCTTTCGTGCCTAACAATTAGCGATATTACGTCATAGATTAATATATATATATATATATATAATTGATCTAAGCATAACAGCGTCTTGTAAAAGGACATGATTTGAGGAAGTGTGCACGACAATGAGTTCTGAAAATAAAGAAAATAGACGCTATCGTGTCGATATATGCTTTATTTTGCAAACAGGAAACAGCAAAACAAAACAGATATTGACACGATAGTGTCCACCTTGTTTACTTTCTAAACTTACTGTTGTGTAGATTGCCTCAAATCATATACTTTCAATGAGCCATACACAACGGGATGCATACCGTAAACATAACGTATTTTTTTGGTTTGTAGGACAACGGTCTGTAAGATCCCAGAGAGTAAAATATGGTCACAGTCCTGTGGAACTCGGAACCAAGAAGCACTCTGCTGGCGAGGGCCAGGGGTAATTAAGCAATCAGTTTAGCATTTGATGGTTTGTCATTATGAAAATCAAATGCAAAATTAATTCCATTCAAATATTATAACAGTAGAAGACGGTAACAATATACGAAATGTTATAATCAATATTTTCATATTATAACGTTTATTACTAGGCAACGGCGTAATAAACATCTCGCTTATTCGTGTGACAATAATAAATGTTCATTTCTAAGCAACGACTAAGTAAACACATTTCTGAGTAGACAGTGACGTCAAACAATAGAGGGGCTATGCTTGCCGTGCATGGTCCGTGGCCAATATTTATAGAGGACAACGACGGAGATTACAAGAACGAGAATGGATCATGTCTTAGTAAATTGTGAAGATTAGTCATAGGGCTGTAATTGTTTCTAACTGTGAAGAAGTGTTCAATAAACCCAATCATAAAATCTAAAATTCGTCTTTTTTTCGTCGCGCTTACCCCTCTACACGTGACAATAACACCTATATGTACATCAGCGTTGCTTTGGTCAACAAATATACTTACTTACTTACTCACGGAGCTGAACCCTGCTTGAGGAGCCGCCAATCGTGCAGCTACTCAAGAACTTCCAAGAGTTTTACAAAACCCGAAGGTTTATTAACGTATTCACAAGAGCCCTCCACTGGTCTCTATCCTGAGCTATATCAATCCAGTCCATACCACCCCATCCCATCTATCCAAGATACATTTTGATATTGTCCACCCACCTACGCCTTGGTCTTCCAAGTGGTCTCTTTCCATCTAGTTTTCCCACCAATATCTTATATGCATTCATGTTTTCATCCATTCGTTCTACATTCCATGCCCATCTGATCCACCTAGGCTTCATCATTCTAATTGAACTTTGTGAAGAGTACAAGTTATGAAGATCCTCATTATGCAGTTTTCTCCAACCTCCTGTCACTTCATCTCTCTTCGGTCCAAATATTCTCAACACCCTGTTCTCAAACACCCTCAGTCTATGTTCCTCCCTAAATGTCAGCGACCAAGTTTCACATCCATACAGAACCAAAGACAAAATTATAGATTTCTATATTCTATTTTAAATGTTTTTGGACAGCAGACGAGAAGGCAAAAGGTTCTGGACTGAATGATAGCAAGCATTACCCGAGTTTAACACAAATATACTTACAAATATTTATTATTATGCCTTTTCTATGAAACTATCTTTTCAGAATTTTCCAAGTTCACAGCGTACGTTTTCAGTGAGATAAAAATTTCAAATTCTCCCACAATTGCTATCATATATAAGGGTGGATCAGAGGAAGGCATATCTGTGAAATACATAAATGATAATAAAAGAGTCAAGCCTTGTCATTGACTACTGAACGGAATTTTCAGTGATATCAATATCCAGGTCTACTCTACATACATTGATCAAATTTCGCATTCAGATGAAGTTCTTATGATTACATAGTACTACAGTCCATATACTGAAAATTAGATCGACGACTTCATGTGCACTTGCGATAAATTTTCATTAATTTATGCCAGCTTTAACTCGTTCAATATTGAAACGTTTCTATTTTGAGCAGAAACCCCATTCTTCTTTTCCCATGTTTAACTTACGGGATCTACACAAGCAGGGGCAAGCCAAATGTAAATAACTCATCAATCAAGCAATGATGTATAAGAGTCACAGAAATATTGTCTGATTGATTCAGGCAGTCCTGAGGAATTACAATCTCGTACTAACCTGAAATAAATATTTCAGAACAATTTTCTGCAAAGAATGTCGTCTACTGGGATGGGGAGTAGTGTAGATATTATGTTAACGGACGTTTCGGAGAAACGTATCGCCTCCATCTTCAAGATATAAAAATCCGCTAGCGATGAACCAGCGTGAGCAGTGGCTGTAGGTCATAGTCACCTGCCCAATTTGGTTCATCGTTTGTGGATTTCTTATATCTTGAAGATAGAGGCGATATATTCCTCCGAAACGTCGGTAAACATAATATCTACAGGGTCCCACATCCCAGAAGACGGCATTCATCATAGACACCGCCGTGAAAACCTCAAATCTTACATAAATTTCTGTAACTTTTTAAACAGGCTGCTGTACAGAAATCACGGCCATATTATTTGGGCCTATCTTCTCTGTAGATGTTTAATCAACTTCCATAACGCCGTTTAAGAGGAAAGTGTCAAACAAACTGACGTTTAGGCGCGCGTATCTGTTTGTTTATTAACTAACTACCTACGCAAGCGGCCTCCGTAGTCTAGAGGTAACGTTCCCACCTCATGACTCGTGGTACGCGGATTCAAATACCCGGCGGAGGTAGTCGAATTTTTAAGGGCGGAAAAATTCAGGGAACAAGTCCTCCGGGAGGGACTTTAAGCTGTGTGTCCCGTGTCGTAACTTTACGGCACGTAAAAGGGCCTCATATACCCAAAGGGGATCACTGAGCAAATTACAGGACGTTTCCCGCCCAACAATGGTCTCTAAGGCCTCTGATAGATGGGGGAAGCATTATAGACACCGCTAAGCAAGTGGCCGAACTCGCTTGCTCGGCGGGACTGATGGTACGCACCATTTATCGGTATGGTATAGAGACTGGTAGAATATTATAGAGGGAAGCACAATAGATCAAACTTGTCGCGGTGCATGGGGAAACCCACCATCTCTAAATAATAATAATAACTACCTATGCAGATTTCTGTAGGGCAACAGTCTCCATACTGTGTCGTAATTCCATCAAAATCATAAGAGCCCTTTTCGAGAGAACTGCCGTTAGTTCCCTGGATCTCAAATGCAAGGCTCCAGCTTCCCACTCATTGCTATTGCACTCGGATATAATTCTGATGAAGGTCGAGATATGGAGATTACCTCATGCTGAAACTGCAGGTATCCTCGTGTTATTATACATAAATCTGTAATGAAGCGAGTCCGAACTTGCAACTCTGATGACTAAATCGTCCAATGACGTCACAGTTAGTGGTGTACGCAATGTACGCCACATGGCACAGGCTAAAACATATTTCACGGGGTATGATTTAGGTCTTGTGTTTGAGGCCAGGTAGTACCTATAGCAAATGGGCAGAAACGTTTCGGGAGAATGTTCTGCTTCCTCCTTCATGAAACCGAAGCTCAATAAATAAACAGATTTTATTATAACTGATTTCGGTGAAGCAACCGTCTATGTTCTCACAACCATGGAAACTGTTCTTAGGTTTTAAGTAGAGAAGTTAATGTTCGCTGGAAGCCAGGCGGAGAAGACATCTGCTGGCAATTAACATCTATTTCTTACTGTGATCAGGTTAATACTAAAATTAATTTTAAGGAAATAAAGTGGTGGCTTGTGGATTGGATTAATTTGGTTCAGGATAGGGACCACTAGCGGACTCCTGTTAATCCTCTAATAAATTTTCGGAATCCACGAAAAGCGGGTAATTTCTTGAGCAGTCCAGCTATTACTAGCTTCCGAAGGAAGGCTCTCTTCTAAGAAGTTAAAGAAGTCTGGATTATTCTTTCCATTTGTAAGGAGACTGTTCTTCCCGAAAGAATTATGGAAAATACACTAATTAAAGTATGTTAGAAAAAAAGAGTGTTAAAATAGAATATTTTTCCTTTAATTCTTGTGTTTATATTCCGCTTCCTCTCTCAAGTTTTGTCCTTTATTGGGCACAAGTAGAAACACCCGTTCTTGGCCCAGTGCTCTGCTGTTTCCTATCAGTGCAACTATATGCAGGCACAACGACCATAACTATAAAGAAGAAGCATTCCTCACATTAAGAAAAGAATGAAAACCGAGGAAGTTGGCTCAGGCGGTAAAATTTCTGAGTCACATTCAGGAGGTGATTTTTCGAATCTCAGCGAGAAAAAACTGCCATGACTGAGGTTTTTCGTTGTTTTCCCAGTCCCTTGAATCCAATGTTCGGACAATACTTCATACTAGTCTACAGCCGTTTCCTTCCACATCCATATATCAGGGATTTGAATTCGCTTAGTGGAGGGTGGAGTCCAACTGGATCCACTTTGCACGGCGGCCACTGATTGACCTATTGTACCTGTCCCGGGTGATTGTGTTGATGGAGAATTTGGTGGAATGAAGATTGGCAGGGGAAA
The DNA here is from genome assembly GCF_002891405.2 of Cryptotermes secundus. Taxonomy (NCBI): domain Eukaryota; kingdom Metazoa; phylum Arthropoda; class Insecta; order Blattodea; family Kalotermitidae; genus Cryptotermes; species Cryptotermes secundus. The sequence goes on from NW_019744126.1 coordinate 614,057, forward strand.
CCGAAGTACTAGGAGAAAACCCGCCCCAGAACCACTTTGTCCACCACAAATCCCACTTGACCAGACCCGGGATGGAACCCGGGCCGCCTCTGTGGGAAGCCAGCGACTTACCGCTTGAGCTATGAAGCGGCCTAGAGCAAGGATAATCCACCCCCAGAGAACAGGACGAGCACTGTTTGCTTTTTGAAGGAAAGACTTCGGAGGACACAGCAGGAAACCTACAAGTCAAATGCATAATCTGTGACACATGGCGACACAGTGAGTGTGCCGGTTATGAGAGGTTACAGTTCTATGTTTCCGATATTTCAAACAAGAGATTGAACTTTAAAAGTTCTCTTCATAAAAATTATACTCTTCATGTAAATATTGTACTCAATCACGATCACAATGTTTACAAAGTACAATAATATACTTTCTTTCCACACATTTACGTCTATCCATTGTTTGTTTCATTACGTTGGTCCCTTAACTCAAATTATGAACTATGACCGCCAGCTGTAACATAGAGGAACTGATATGAAGACTATTGAAAGTATGCAGGGCTTCAGGCCCTAACAGCGGAAGCTGTCGTCTAGGCTACAACTCTATTTAGTCCGTTGAAAGTCAACTGACGTTTCGGGGTAACTTATCGCCTTCGCCATCACAGTCGAAGTGTAAGGAAATAATGAAATCCAGCATGAAGAAGGCAGCAAGCACAGCGTTATATTCAAGAATATATACACTTTATATTGAATATTGCGAAAACCTTAGATCTTAATTCTTTGTGCTGCAATTTTTGTTTACGCTCCGCACAGACCATGCAAAGACATAAAGTTAAAAAAAACAATAGAGAACGCAACAACACACCAAGAAAGTAAAGAACACAGACTTACCAAGATCTCAATTATGAAAGGGGAAGCAATCTAACGCCAGAGATTAATATGGTTGGGCTGGACGTCGGTTTTATCAAACTTTGAAATGTTAATTGTAATTTCCATTAAATATTAATAGTTTGACGCAATACGATCATTTGTTAAGCAACGGCTAAGTAAACACTGCCTAAAAGAGAAAAATAATAGTAGAAACGGAAACCGTTTTTGTTAGGCAATGGCTAGGTAAACATTTGTTCCAGCGGCAACGAATGTCAACAAAAGCATTCCCGTAACAACACAACAGAACATAGGAAATATTCGACTTGGTGACTTATATCTCGGCCGCGTGGAAGCTATAAAAGCTACTGCATTCGTGAAGTAGAGAGCAGTCGGTGATTCAGATAGCAGTGGGAAATTAGTGAGAGTTCTTCATTAGTTTCCGTCAGACAGACGTCCTTCAGAAGGAGTTCAATGTATGAGCTTTTATAACTGACTGTAACTGTAAAAAAGTACCAATAAGCCCAATCATCAAATCCAGAACTCATTATTATTAGTATATGTGACATTACCTTACTTTTCCAAAAGCAAGAATATATCAAAGAGTTAAAAAACTCCCTGGCTTTAGTCCGCAAGCGAACTATACCGACCGGGCTACCGCCGCTTGTAGGCGAAGTTAATGGAAACTTTAGAGGATAGAAGTTATCGCGTGGTCAGGGCAACGAATCCCCAAGGACATTAATTCAGGTTCTCTAGACCGGAGCAGCTACTTTTTCATTCATGTAGCTCCTCGATTATCCTCACGAGGATGAGTGGACCCCGTTACAAACCCATTACGTCTCAGAAGATCTGGTAGCGCCGGGAATCGAACCCGGGACCTCTGGATCTGTAGCCAGGAACTCTGAGCACTAGACCACAGAGGCGTTCTATCAAATTACGCAGTAGAAAATACAACTCACGCAACCATTTAAAATGACTAGTCGAAACATGTCGAATCATGAAATTAAGTAATTCGATATCCAATGAGTGGCAGTGAGTTTGTGGTTACTGAATAAATAATTACACAAATGGACAAGTACAAGTGACGGGCAAAATACTCGTAGGTAACTGAAACAAACGCAACAAAATGCTAGAATGCTTACTTCTAAAGTACGGCTTGGTTCCATTAAATTATTCTTTCATTTCGACTATTCTTGAAAATGACACCTGCTAGTCCTTTGTTCTACATCGGTTTACTTTGATTATTCATCTTACAAGCCGTGGTCACGTTGGCAAGGGAGAATGAGCCCAGAGAACACGTTTAGCCCTAATCCGATTCATGAGATGGATAGGTTTACCTAACTATTTATCACTCCACAACTGATGTTCCTACCAGTTCCCTGCGTATTTACAGTCCGTCATTTATGCAGCACACAGACTGTTTCAGTATGCTTAGAGACATTATTACGCGAACAGCCGATAACAAACAGATCTTAACATTTCAAAAATTACCACAATGAAAAACTTACTTACATCATCACACTTGGTGTAGATGTATTGCTGTAAATTATAATAACAAGCGCTAATTTGCACTGCAGTAGAGAGTAGACGGTTGCTTTGGGCGAGCCAAGATGGCAACCGTAGGGAGCAATTACTCACTGCACACTAAGAGTTTACTGTCAACACTGGCGTTATGCTACTAGCGGAATTACAAACCTTTCTGACAAAATCTGAATACGAGCCAGAATACGAGTACTTGAAGTGCAACTGGAATAACACAGCTGCATGGGATTATAGCCCTTATGGAGACAAATGCAGCAACCCCCTGTAATTATAGCTTCTGGAGGGAGGGAACCAAACAGAGCCAAGAAGCCATTAATTTTATTTCACCTGGGAATTCAATACTGGCCGCTGATTTAAACTGAGGAATTTTCTGAAGGAGAAAATGATCTGAACACAAAATATTGTACATTTTGTCGGAAGCTGCGAATTGTAAATCATATATTAAAACCATCATTAAATTAAAAAATACAAGAATATAAATTTAGAAGGCACCTACCTGACCAGAATCATCATATAGTAACAAATTATAAACATCAAGAGGAACTGATGTCCGGATAAATTCGTTTCATGAGGATGACCGCAGGATAAATACTCGTATTTATGGGCCCTAAAGTATATAAATATACTATGGGAGAACTATAAATGCTTAAACAACAAAATTTATGGACCAATACAGGAGAAATTAAAAGGAAGACGTTGACAAGATCGTCTCTGACATGTTAAAAATACATAACTTCAATAAAGAGGAAAGTGAAGCCTGGCAAGACCTCTAAGGCAATGGATAAATTCTGTATCGTAATATTCGTAACAGATTTCAATAGGCCTAGTACATATTTATGAATTTCTCACAAATATTATAAAAATAAATATTAGAAAAAATTAACAAATATTAGAATTTAATACGTTTAAAACTATTGATACCAGTAAATGTTAACATAATAATACACTGTACCATACTTGTTTCCACGAATTATAATATACTTTTACAGGAAGAATGAACAGTCATGTAGGAAACCTTGAGTGTACATTAAAATAAAAAACTAACTCATCACATATTACAGAGACGGCAAACACGTGCACAGCAACAGCTTGTTAATCCACATAACCCAGAGATCTTTTTCCTTCCTCTCGTTCCAACTTTGGAGTGTAGGATTGATTTCTCACTTTCAATGATCATTTTTACAGACGCTTGGACTCCTTTAACGGGTGGTCAGCTCGTCTCAAGTCCTCTACCTAGAGGCAGGACAACACAAACACAGATAAAATGCATACACACACCAAACATCCATAGCTTGTGTGGGATTTAAACCCACGATCCCGGCTTCCAAAAGAGCATTAACATAGGGCGTCCACATTTCTGTTTTACCTCTTGATATACTTCTGTTTAAAATGCAGATACAAATACTGCCAAGTATCTCCTTGAAAAGAAATGAGTACTTGAAAATGAGTCACAGAAGTTTCGTAACGTGTCTCTCCGAAATATCGATTGGCATCCACAAGACTAAAAACTAAACCAAACTCCGTGGCTTGAGTCCGCAAGCGAACTATATAGACGAGCGACCGCCGCTTGTCGGCGAAGTTAGTGCCAAATTTAGCGGATAGAGGATGTCACGTAGTCAGCACAACGGATCCCTGAGGCCGTTAATCTCGGTTTTCTAGACCGGAGCCGCTATTTTTCCATTCAAGTATCTCCTCAATTATCCTCACGAGGCTGAGTGGACCCCATTCCAGGCTCAGTACTTCTCAGAAAGTCTGGGAGCTCCGGGAATCGAACCCGGGGCCTCTGGATCTGTAGCCAGGAACTGTGGCCGCTAGACCACAGAGGCGGGCGTCGTCCACAAGATTACACGACGTTACGTGTCAGTAGACAGAGCTCTTCATGGTCATTGTCGAGAGAACCTCAGATACGTCACTTATATAGTTGCTTATAATAGCAACTAAAGTCCCGCTGCTTGTACTGGGCAATAAACTAGACATCGCGAAGTTCACGTTGAGAGTCTGTCAGATATCAGGGGTTAATTCCGTACGTAACAGCTCCACTCACATATAAATTTTGTTCCAGGTCAGCGTCTTCATTTGGCTGCAGAGCGCCGTCTCGGTATGTAGACCAGCCGCTCACACATAAAGTGATGATCGATTCGGGGTTTACAAGTAACCAACTGACGATTCGCTTGATGCTACAAGAAGATTACGCTGCCGTTACCGTCGCCACTGGAACGGAAATGCCATCAGCAGTTGCAGCTCGCAAGAGAGACGGGCGATGAAGGGAAAGATGGAGGACATAAACAGAAGAAAAAGATGTGGAATTGAAGAACGAAAGAGAGTGGAAAACTTAGCTCTGAGAATCTGTAACTCACCCATCCAAAACCTCCTTCCACTGCCTCTCCTATCTGCAAGCTATCACCAAGCTCATACTTTTTATTTTCAAATCGAAGCAGGACGTGGATTGACTGGGAAATAGCTACGGTTTCTACTAACTGGCTCTTAACGCAATAGTGATGTAACTTACACTTTAAAATTTTAATCATAAAGACATAGAAATATTATAAGAATCCTGACTGGAGTAGAAGTCCTGGGTAGTTGATTCAAGGTCTCGTGACTTCCCATAAAAATAATTACACTAGCCATTATCTCGGTTATGAACTTCCGGAACACCCGTTGCTGTATTAGTAGCGTTACCATTACTAAAATTTGCCACATCATGTTAACCCTTTACAGACGTAATCAACAACGTTACTTCAGATCCGAAATGGGCAACTTCATTGCGGAAATTTTTAATACATAAACTATCGAATATTTCCGGATTGCCATCAAATACATTAAATTCTTTCAGAGCCTTCTCCTTGGCTGTTTCGTTGCAACTGAGTTTCCCGAATTTCGCAGCTGCGTTTTATCCGAAACGGAGAAATTCTCCAAAAACCTTCGAACAGGAAGTGAGGGAGTGCGTATCTAGAAATATATATCTTCCCCTTCTTCTCCTCCGTTCAACGTACAATTCCTATATTCTCCTCAGTCAAGATATTTGAGTCCCCGACCAATATTCGAACCCACTACATAATGCATATATATATATATATTTTTTTTAATTCGTTTAGTGGGGGTGGATTCCAGCTGGGTCCACTCGGAACGGCGGCCACTGAGCGACCTATTGCAGCCTGCCCCGTGTGATTATGATGATGGAGAATTTGGTGGAATGAAGATTGGCAAGGGAAACAGAAGTAGTGGGAGAAAACCCGCCCCAGCGCCACTTTTCCACCACAAATCCAACTTGACCAGCCTCGGGATCGAACCCGGGCCGCCGCGGTGGGAAGACAGCTACTAACCGCTTGAGCTATGGCGGGGCCTAATGCATATAACTCAAACACTTTGCACGATCATTATAAGTTAGTGAAACTTAACTGAATGAAGAATAACACATAGTCCCCTTCTTGTATAATAAGTACGACATTAATAAGGCCACTCCATTTTAACATTGTTGTTCATTGGGGATTACTGGGGTTTCGACTACGTCCATCGTCCGATATTTTAAAGAACACTCTAGAATACGGCGTTTCGGAAACTGGATGTTTCCGTCCTCAATCTAGGGAGAGGGGCTAGCGATCCAGTGACTGGTGTTGGTTCTTTCCAATGGACCGAGCAGAGTAGGTATCTCGTACCTCCACACCTGAAGACGGATGAATCCAGTTCCGAAACATTGTGCTCTCCAGTGTTCTTTAGAATACCGAAGCCCAAAATCCCAGTAATCCCAAACCCTATAGAATCTAATTCACGTTCATGGTGGAATATCTGAAATTATGTATAATTCATATTAATGGCAATATTAAGAAGTGAAACCAAATAACCATTATTGCAAATTTTTGTATGGTCTTTTACGTTTACTGTTTTCAATCTCAGTCTACAAAGACGTTTGTCGCTAGTGGGGAGACTATTTCTTGAAAGGATTCTGACGATGGTGTATACTCTACTTCTTTTGGCTTATTTTGGACTTCACCCATCGTCTGGTATGTAAAAGACAAAAGACCACGACGTTTCGGAGACTGGATCTGTCTCCGTCTTCAGGTGGATAGGGAAGAATAAACCTACTCAGTTGGGCCCGTTAGAAAGAGCTAGTCTCAATCACTGGACCAGTGGTCTCCGAAACGTCGTGGTCTTTTGCCTTTTACATACCAGACAATGGGTGAAGTCCAAAATAAGCCAAAAGGAGACTATTTCTTGTACTTAAACACTACGAGACATAGACATGTGCGGAAAAGAACTACAATTTCGACATTTTTAACTTCAACAGCAGAAGGAAGTAAGTGATTGGCCGCTCTACTCGCGGGGGAAAAGACGAGGCTAGCACTCATTGAACAGGAGGTCCCAAAACTAGATTATACAAGACAAGAAAAAAATTTCCAAACTATAGTCGTCCAGCCCATGTTCAGTCGCTATTATATCCTGATCACCTTTTTAGATGCCTCGTTTGAATGAAGGAAATTAACTTCAATGTTTAATAAAAAGCTTCTTTACTAACTAAGGGACGATCAGTTTTTGGGAAACAATCAGATCCTCTGAGTTAGCTATTAGATACACATAGATAAGTGCTACAGTGTAGCATTACAATTTCCATAGCTTTCTGTGTATATCTTGGCGCTCTAGTCACGGAGAGAGAAAGTTTAGCAATTCAAACATCCTAGTGAAAGAAGTTCTAATCATCGTAGTATGAGACATAGGAAAGAACTTGAAATACAGCAGAGGTGAGGGAGTGAGGCTGTGCTTCAGTGCCGTTACAGAATAATCCCTGAAAATAAGCAGTTGCTATGGGAACTTGTAATGAACACTGCCACGCAACGTACACAAACTATTGACACACGACAAAGTTTCAACCAAAATGAGAGTAATTACGGTTTCCCAGAGGGAGTTCCTTAAACTATCAGCACTAAATCATGCTCACAGGAAGATAACTTCGAAGTTTATCTACATTATTGCGGTAATGCATTTTTCATATATTTAATTAAAATCTCCGTCTGATGGAAAGCGTGAGATGAAACATACAATGAAGGCACTTTCGCTGTAATGTCGAATATTAAGATTAGAATGTGATAGACTTCAAGCGGATGATATTTCTTGTTCAAGTTACGTTACTTCTCTTCCATCCCAGACGTGCATACCCTAAAGGAACAGAAGTCGGGATACAGGCACTACACAAGACAACATAAGTACTGAAGACTGTAATATAATGCTCAAGAAATTTTAATTTTGTAGCTTCTTTTTTAACCGAAACACTTCTACGGCGTGTGCACCAACTTTCGATTTTTATTTCTACTTCCATTCGACGTCAGAACCGGCTGCATTCCATCGCGAATCCGGTTAATTGTCACTGAATTCACCCACTCAACAGACTACAATGGATGTGTATTAAATACTTATAAATATCGGAAAGATTATATTCTCTAATATCCGTAAGTGGTCTCAATGGGCTTGTAGAGAAGGATTATGATAATGGAGAAACAAGTGCGTATGTATTGTCACGTGTCCGGGTATCCGTGACAAATAATTGTCGATTCTGGATTAGACGGATCTGTTTATTGGATAAGTTTAAGTTGTAACCACAGAGAATTATAACTCTCAAAATTATTACTGAAATAATAACACATAAAGCAAAGTCTTCACACTTCGATTCTAATCACAGTTTGTAGCCTCCGGGACACTGCTGTTGGATTCTGTCTGTCTGTCTGTCTGTCTGGACGCCCTTCTATTGTTCGATGCTCGTTGGTTGGAATATATTTATGTATTCGTCTCCTAAAAACGGCCCAATCTGTCAGAGTATGTATGTATTTTCCCGGGAGGATCACGAGCGCAAGGTACAAAATAGTCACGCCCCATGTTTGCTCGCTAGGCTAAACCTGCCAAAGTGTTAGGAGTTAGGTTCACTCTGTATTTGCTTGTATTATTACAGTCTCACCTTTGTCTTCCTTTGTGTTGTAATTAAAGTGTAACATCAAAATACAGCTGTACTGGATCCTCCAACATTACATCCGTATTTCGAAAGTTAAGTAATGTTTGGGTTTGTGTTGGGACATGGAAACATTCTAAAAATAGCGACTGGTGAGAGTAACTATCCTTTTCGGAGCCAGGGTCTATAACCGGGAAAATAACAAAGACAGAGTGCTGAAGTTAGACAAAGGACTATTTTATATGCATAAAGATTAGGACAGATTCTCTGCATATACATCACATCTGCGATACCGAAAATAACAACATAGTTTACATAACAACCCAGAATTCAGTCGAAACTTAAAGAGAAACTACACTTATTCTTCCTATCACACTCATTCTCATTTTGATAACTATAAGAGCACAAGGGATGAACTAATATGAGATTGGAGAAAAATGTATAAAAGGAACTTAGTTACTCGTACTCTTCGCCCGATATAATTGGGATGGCCAAATCAAGGCGAATGAGATGGGAAGGACATGTAGCATACACAGGGAGAAGATGAATGCAGACAGGATTTTGGTGGAAAGCCAGAAATAAAGAGATAATTAGAAACACATTCAAGTTGGTGGGAGAATATTATTAAAATGGATCTTATGGATGAAGGACATGTAGCATACACAGGGAGAAGATGAATGCAGACAAGATTTTGGTGGAAAGCCAGAAATAAAGAGATAATTAGAAAGACATTGAAGTTGGTGGGGGAATATTATTGAAATGGATCTTATGGATGAAGGATGACGTGGTATGGAGTGGATTAATCAGGATTAGGATGGGAGACAGTGGCGGACTCTTGTGATCAAGACAATGAAAACTCTGGTTCCGTAAAATGTAGGGAAATTCTTGAGTAGCTGAGGGAATGGCAGCTTCTCGAGAAGGACTCAGCTGCATGGAGTTAATAGTGCCGTTTACTATTGCTGAAACGAAAAGTAATTAGTAAGAGTATAGGCAAAGAAACTGTTGGTGTAGATTACAAAATCCAGGAGACTAATGATAAGTTTAACTTAATATAAACATGGAAGGGCTAACTTCTCCTATTAGATATAAAACAACCGGTAACTATGCTGATAATTTATGTACAAAAAATAAATTTATCTCAGATATGCTGGGTTACAGTAAGGGAATTAAACTGAAAATGAAGATTGTTTAAATTCAAAATCACGCACTTGTAACAAATTAGGAGACCGAGTTATTTGACATGCAAAGCTAACGTGAAGTCCGCAGTGCAGTAAAACGTTTGAAGTTAAAGGGCTTTCAGCATAGCAATTACTTTGAGTCTGCGCATTATGTGCCATTCACACGGCAGAAACTTTGTCTTTCTTATGTCTTTGCTATGCGGTCTTCCATTTCCTCTCTAGTTTATGCATATATACAAGTTCTTTGCCTTTTCTGAAGTACTACAGAATTTGCATCCACTCGTTCCACGAAGGCCAACGCCGGATATAGCGATGTATTATTCTTCATTAGGATCGCGTGCTCGTCAAGAGGCATAGATTTATTCCACTGCCGTGTTGTTCCTAGTTCTGTTGTTCACGCACTACTGCCATGCTCACTTCTGTGCTCTGTTCTGGCCATTGGTCACTGTCCCACGCTACATTACAGGATTGCATGCCGTGTAGTCTTGGTGCTGTCACAATACTACACCTGTGCGATACAAATAATATAAGGTACATAAGTTGAACTGTTACAGCTCAACATATATCAGGCTGGAGTTAATGTGTCTGGGCTGGAAAACTATTGAGCACGCCGCACGGCAGTCTGGACAGGACGAATGATAAAGTGGTTGCATGGACGGATTTTGTGTTGCATTATGTAATAAGTCACCAGTGAAATAAATTATATCACTGACTATATATTTCAGCTTCTTTTTATTGCTAGTGGGGTGGGACTAAGTCCTTTTTATTGAGGCCACTTCTGGCCTATTGTACCAGGCCCAGATGATAGGTGAGAGTGATTGTGGAGCAATTGATGGAATGAAGATGGGCAGGGGAAACCGAAGAACTCGGAGAAATCCTGCCCTAGCGCAACTTTGTCTACCACAAATCCCACTAGACCAGACTCGGGATCGAACCCGGGCCGCCACGGTGGGAAGCCAGCGACTAACCGCGTGAGCTATGGCGCGGCCTTTCATTTCAGCTTAGTCCTCGCTTCAATTTTGAGTACACGAGTTAGACTATACACGGGTTTTAAAAGCGAAATTTTATTATGATCCACTGAGGACTAAAACTTCTTCCTTAACAAGCATACACGCTTGATGGAAAACAGCCGAAGTCAGATTGAGTGATTAAATCTTCAGAGTTAAACAATGCAGAGTAAAAGTACTTGGCTTCTAAGCAATCTGGTTTCATAAAATGAATTAGAAAAATTAACTATCCAAAATGACTATGAGTGAAACATTAAAAACACATGGCAACACGTCGGTTTAACTATTTTAACTACGTAATTTATTAATTTACTATTGTGTATATGCACATATGCACACCTTGGATGGACTGGTATAATTTTTAACACATCTTAAAACTTTAAACATTTACCAAAATCTTAATTGGATTCAATTTTCTGCTGTATATTACAAACTTATGTCTTACAACTGTCCACGTAAAAACCATCACGGCACTTATAACCCCACTTACAGACGCCTTTCTACTTTGCCAGCCGCCTTAGGAGGTAATAAGGCTGGCTGATGCAGAAACACCTCTGTAAGTGAATTTGCGAAATACGTTTTGAAAAATGTGGGTGGACAACTGCTTGAAAGGATTTTCATGCCCACAAACTTTAGTTCGACATGCAGCTGGCTATTTTTAACAGACAGAGCTGTCGTAGCTCGGAATACGTGGGAGTTAGCTAATGTTTTGTTAATGTAACACTTACAGTTATACGAAATTATTCATGCATAGCAAACGCTGGAACTCTGCAGCCATTACAATTCCATACATTTCGAAAATATATCGAAAATTATCCAATGTGGGCATCAGGAAAGTAATTCTAATATGAAAGTAACGAACAAATGAACTATAATTGAATCAAAAGTACATCTTACGGAAATGCATCGAAAGGTAAATATTATTCACAAATAAAATGCCTTCAAAATCTTTGGCGTATAAAGAGAAACGTCAAATATTAATAGTGCCCCTTCAGGGAATTTTAAGTTACAACGATCCAACAAACTTGTGCACATATATGTTCTAGAGGCACCCCAAATCTACTCACCCAGAGCTAATAATGAGCTGTGTGTTCCTAACCTTAAAACTCAGCTTATTAACCAATTTCTTGTTGATTCTTACGGTTGCCATCAACGAACTTCTGATGTGCTGCTGCCTGACTGGTTTCCGCTGTTTCTTCAGTAGCACGATTCATATTTCCTCCAGAAGTTAGGGAGCGTTATGGGCAACTGTGCAGCAGTCCGGCTTCGTATTACGGAGGTCCTGGATGCGTATCTTAGCATATCCCAGCCAGGAGACCAGCTATCCTGACCCGTAATTCTCCTCGTTTCCATGAGTCTCACCAGGCAAATACCGAGACAGTGCCAGGAATTAAACGCCTCTTTTTCAATTCGAGTCACTAATCATTATATCATAAAAGTTAAATTAGCCCTGTCTTTAATTAATTAAGCACCACGCCAGGAAAGATTATGGAGTTATGAAGGTATGGGTACAACACTGAGGTCGCGCCATAGGTCAAGCGGTTAGTCGCCGGTTTCTCACCGTGGCGGCCCGGGTTCGAGCCCGGATCTGGTCAAGTGGGATTTGTGGTGGACAAAGTGGCACTGGGGCAGGTTTTCTCCGAGTACTTCGGTTTCCCCTGCCAATCTTCATTCCACAAAATTCTCCATCATCGTAATCACCCGGAGCAGGTTCAATAGGCCAATCAGTGACCGCCGTGCCGAGTGGACCCAGCTGGACTCCACCCCCCACTAAGCAAATTTAAAAAGAAATGGGTACAACATTCTTAATCCCGACACTAGATTGAGGTGGGTGGCGAGCTTCACACCCCAGCCGCTTAACCCTTAAGGGAATAGACCCCAATACCCATTGGATAGGAAGCTATGTGGAACCCAGTTCCGGCCTTGAAGTTGTGGAGAAAATTTATTGCCTCTACCAGGAATCACACCCTGATTTCTCGGTCGTCCAGTCCGTAGCACAGTTGCTATATTGACTGAGCTATCCCGAATTGTAATAATTCTACCGTTCGATTATATAAGAAATACGACATTAATGGAGAGGTGTAAACATGTTGACTTGACCACGTGATTAATTCATTGGAGCAAAGTTATTCAATTAGTATATTATTTTCCTCACAAGGGACCAGAATATACAATATGATTCTAAATTATTGTCGGGGTTTCCATTGCCTATAATTTTCAAAGAAGAGGCAACAAAATAAAACTGGCATGTTGATTTGCTTATCACTCTGAAGTATTATTCCTGTAATTAAACTTTATGAGTTATGCTTTCATATTCCATAAGCCGTTTTGCTTTATTTGTCAGATTTGAAATTTACAGGCCACAGAAACACCAAGAATAATTTAGAAACACCATACACATTATCTAAGTTTGTTCATAAGAGGTCGACGCTACACTCTATCTTAATCGGCACAGATGCGATTTGTTCAAAATAACTTTTAACATTATTTTCATGTCCATCCCCACATCTCCGGAGAAGTTCTTTGCTGCAGGTCATCAGGCTAAAATTTTGAATGAATTTCTGTAGTGTATGATGTGCCCAAATGATGAATAACACGATTATCCACCTCCCTGCCTCCTTTCCCTTAGCCTTACATGAGCCTCGCGCATCCATTTGCTCAAATTCCCACAATCCTCCCTCAGTTCAGATAAGAACTCCTGTCCTTTCAGAAGGCGCATTTAGAGCCGTGTCTTGATAAATCCCATCTCTAATTAAACAACAGTCTGACGTTATGAAATGCGGCTCCGTTGCCCCAAATTAACATTACTGTATTTTCTGATGAGTTGTGGGCAAAAAGTCAATTGTTGGGTGCCCTATATACGAAATTCGTAATTGATTTTTCATCTAATAAAGCCAGATACTGAATATCTCATTTACAGGATCGAAAATTATGCTTTTATGGTTAAAATTAACCCTCTTTCTCTTTGATATAATTTTCTGGTCACCGACTAATTACGTACAGGAATGAGGATTAATGGGAATCCCGTAAGAGAAAAAAATGTAATCACAAATCGTAATGTGTGGGCAAGACGGCGACATAACATTTAGGAGTTCCTGTATAACATGATGTCTATAACACGAAATTCTTGCAAGAAGAATTATGCACAAATGATACAGACTCTCCTAAGCTGCATGAACGCCGAAAATTAAAAGGAGCTAACCAAGTTTGTTAATGAGTTACACATACTACACAAGCCCCCTTATCCACCTGCATTCATTTACCCAAGAATTGAGATGTATTGCCGTATTACATCGTAGCAATGCACCCCCGTTTCGAAGAGACCTATTGCCTCAATTTTCAAGGCACAAGACTGAAGATGGAAGCAGAGAGTTTCTTCACTTGCACACTCTTCTCAATTAGTCATACATTAAATCTTCCACCATATTACACAGTTTGAGATACTGAAGGTGCCATTAAAATAGCCGTAAATAAATAGAACCAACTTCAGAGAAGTCACTGTAAAATATTTTTCTCTAACAAGTTCCTTGCTGTAAGTCAGTACAGTCCTTCCATGTTCACAAAATGGCGGCAGTTCACTTATATCAGGAACTGAGGCCCTGAATATTGGCTGTTTTGTGAAATAAATTTAATCCATTGAAAGTTCTTTACATTCAGTGACTGACAGACTTTCTAGTTTTGGAAGAACTTGATTAGAACATCTCCTTTAAAACTTCTGCCAGCAGTCTAAGCTTCAGAGGAATATTTATCGTTGAGTTTGCTTAAAAGAGGACAGTTTTGAACTGATTTCTTAGCATCTGTTGAAAGAAAGGGAAATCCGCATCTTAAGGCTCTTCTTATTCTGTAACATGTTCAGTAATGGAGACTACAGACTTCCTGAATATACCACCATGAAGTCCGTCGAAGGTCTGTTAGCCACTTGTTTTCACTCTGGTACCCTGCTCGCCTTGTTTTCTCGATCCCGAAGATGGACGCGATATCTTCCTCCTAGACGTCTGTTGGCTTTCAGCAGTCTACACTGCACTACTCGTATGACCTAGAGTTATAGCGTCCGAGTGAGGAGAGAGTAAGTAATAAGTGAAACTTTACTTATACTTCGTAAAAGGCCGGTCACGGTAGCCGAGCGGTCTAAGGCATGTACCGTCTTCGCTCGCCTGGAAACCGGGATCGTGGGTTCCGATGTTTCCTGTGAGGTACGAACTGAATTCTTATATATAATTCTTATCCACTGCCGGTCACGGTAGCCGAGCGGTCTAAGGCATGTACTGTCTTCGCTCGCTTGGAAACCGGGATCATGGGTTCGAATCCCACTCAGGGCTTGGATGTTTAGTTTTTGTGTGGGCGTTTTTCTGTTGTTGTGTACAGGTAGAGGCCATGCGAAGAGCTGATCACCCGCCCAAGGAGTCCTACCGAATGTGTAAGATCTAGAAAAACCGAAGTGAAAACGGAGAAGGTCATGGAGGTAGGCCTAGGCCCACTGGGGCTGTAGTGCCAAGGGGGAAAAAGAAGAAATTTAATATCACGAGAATTCTGATTAGTATTTATTGAGGTGCAATGACATTTTTCCTATTTCGATAAAAATCGATCTTTTTTTTCTGTTCTGAAATAACGTGGGACACTTCGCTTTGTCTAATCTGGCAGCAATAGCGGTGAAATATCTTTTATTGAATACAGGGTTTTCACAGCCGTAGTCATGAAGTGCTCTGCCTTCTGCTTTATGAAACAGTAACAAGAATTAGGCACGAAGCAGGGAATATTCCTTCGGAATCGCCAGTTGACATTTCCCGGAATACATTGCATCATATCTTACAAGACGGAACTATTTGGAATATTGTTTGTTCGGCTCTTATCAATCACTTTATCAAGTTGCACTACTTGTCCCCTCACACTAATCTTCCTTACTCGAGTAGTTTTAAACGACACTGTAATATCTACACAGAGTATATTATCAACAAATATTATGAACGGCGATTTTCGCACAGATGGAAGCTGTAGTGTTATATGATACTGTGTATCACATTATTTCTTTGGAGTCAGTAATACCAAGAAAACCTTCAGCTATGACAAGTATCCGGACCAGGGATTCCCCAGTATGGGGTAAGTTTATTATCTACTGCACTGAGGCTTTTCTATGAGATCAAACAAATGTATAACTGATGTGTAAAATATGGTACAGTAACACTTTAAAGCCTATATTTCTCCTTCATAATATATAACAGTTCAGTTCGTACCTCAGAGGAAACACATTACGTCTCCGCTAGAAAGCCCAACCGGTTAACGCTGTTCAAGGAAAGAGTCGCTGTTTATTGTGAGAACCATACGAAACATAGAAGACACTGCATAGTCACAACGCCGCGTTAGGATGTCAGAGCAGGTGGTGCATATAGTAACAATCACGTGTCACAGTGTTGTGTATAATCTCTTGAGTGGCTGACTGCGACTTCGATTCCCGGTAAGAGCAATGAAAATTTTCTCTCTATCGCGATGTCGAAAATGGCTCTGGAGTCTAACCGAAATATTTCTTCGATAGGTAGTGAACACTGGAGCATCAAGATGAACAGTTCCAATGCCGAAATTAAGAATATGTGAAACTGTATCTAAATTCCCTTATGCATTTCCGCAGAATAATCTTTGCCCTCTACATAGGAAATATTTGGGGTCTGGAATGCGATTCCAGTATTTATCACGAAATGAACTAAGGGAACAACGAACACTTCAAAGAAGCACATAATTCAGGGGCCTTTGGAAGAAATTCCCGCGTTCCTTCCTGTGTTAGACTAATGCTGTTTTGAAGAAAGCAGTCTTCAGGGATTTGGCACCGTGTATATGTGGTGTTAACCGACGTTTCGGAGGAACGTATCGCCTCCATCTTCAGGGTAGAAGAAAAAATATAAGAAATCTGAAGGATCTGGAGGCGATACGTTCCTCCGAAACGTCGGTTAACACCACATATACACGGTGCCAAATCCCTGAAGACTGCTTTCTTCAAAACAGCATTAGTCTAACACAGGAAGGAACGCGGGAATTTCTTCCAAAGGCCCCTGAATTATGTGCTTCTTTGAAGTGTTCGTTGTTCCCTTAGTTCATTTCGTGATAAATACTGGAATCGCATTCCAGACCCCAAATATTTCCTATGTAGAGGGCAAAGATTATTCTGCGGAAATGCATAAGGGAATTTAGATACAGTTTCACATATTCTTAATTTCGGCATTGGAACTGTTCATCTTGATGCTCCAGTGTTCACTACCTATCGAAGAAATATTTCGGTTAGACTCCAGAGCCATTTTCGACATCGCGATAGAGAGAAAATTTTCATTGCTCTTACCGGGAATCGAAGTCGCAGTCAGCCACTCAAGAGATTATACACAACACTGTGACACGTGATTGTTACTATATGCACCACCTGCTCTGACATCCTAACGCGGCGTTGTGACTATGCAGTGTCTTCTATGTTTCGTATGGTTCTCACAATAAACAGCGACTCTTTCCTTGAACAGCGTTAACCGGTTGGGCTTTCTAGCGGAGACGTAATGTGTTTCCTCTGAGGTACGAACTGAACTGTTATATATTATGAAGGAGAAATATAGGCTTTAAAGTGTTACTGTACCATATTTTACACATCAGTTATACATTTGTTTGATCTCATAGAAAAGCCTCAGTGCAGTAGATAATAAACTTACCCCATACTGGGGAATCCCTGGTCCGGATACTTGTCATAGCTGAAGGTTTTCTTGGTATTACTGACTCCAAAGAAATAATGTGATACACAGTATCATATAACACTACAGCTTCCATCTGTGCGAAAATCGCCGTTCATAATATTTGTTGATAATATACTCTGTGTAGATATTACAGTGTCGTTTAAAACTACTCGAGTAAGGAAGATTAGTGTGAGGGGACAAGTAGTGCAACTTGATAAAGTGATTGATAAGAGCCGAACAAACAATATNGGTTTATTGTGGCCTTAAATTCTGCTCCTCCCTTCTGGATAATGCTAGTCTTCGTGTTCCTACTTGCCATGTTCGAGACTTCTCTACTTTTAGCCTTCGTCCCTCAAAAAGACACTGTCCCTCTTCTCGTTGAGCCCTTGCTACCATCGTGCAGGGTAAAGATCTCGACATATTTGCACAAGGAGCGGTTTCTCTGAATCATAGTTTACAAGCATGTACCAAACCTTTTACAGTGTTACTGGATTAGTGTTCTCATTAACTACAAATGTGTATACCTCGGCTAATTTTAATTTTCTTATGTAATTGGTATTAATTTATTAGACTTGTTACTAATGTTATGCTATCACTCCCAGTTGTCTTATCTTAGTATCTAGTTGCTAATAGTATTAGCAACATTCATAATAATTCATAATTCATAAATGTATGTATATATTTAAGTCTTCTTTAGATTTATGCTCACTGCTTTTTTTCTGTCATATCTGTAATGTGTTTAATTATTTTTCTGTATCTTTATATACTCGTGCTAACTTTGTAATTGGCCACTGTGCTGTTAAGTTATTGCACGTAAATAAACAGTGAAAAAATGGAGATAACTAATTCATGACACTCCTTGACAGAGAATTCTGCAAATTTCCTTTATCCCGGACTAATTATATTTTCGCGGATTGTTTTTCTGCGCTATTAATCTTGGTTTTATTATTTTCAATCGTTTCTTCTGATCTGTTCGTGCATGAGAAATTACCTGAAATTTGAATTCCTGCCCAATTTCTTCGTCACTCACGCAGTTATTATATCAAATTCTCCTGCTTTATGTCTCCAGCTTCAGACAGCCTTTTACATAACAAGATTTTATTCATTGATTTAGACGGGGTATGGCCGCCCCATAGCTCGAGCGGTTAGTCGCTGGCTTCCCACCGCGGCGGCCCGGGTTCGATCCCGGGTCTGGTCAAGTGGGATTCGTGGTGGACAAAGTGGCGCTAGGGCAGGTTTTCACCGAGTACTTCGGTTTCTCCTGCCAATCTTCATTCCACCAATTGCTCCACAATCACCCTCACCTACCATCTGGGGCTGGTACAATAGGCCAGAAGTGGCCGCAGTACAAGGGACTTAGTCTCACCCCACTAGCAATAAGAATAGATGAGGTATGGATTGGTAATTGGATATACTGAAGATTTACTGAGGGGTCGGAGTTCGAGACCGGTAGAGTCAAGAAATTTCTGTTTTCTAAATCGTCAAAACCGGCTCTGGGGCCCACTCAAACTCGTATCCATTGGATACCGGTGGTTCTTCCCCCGGGGTAAAGCGGCAGGGTCGTGAAGCTAACCACACACCTCCAAACAGTGCCGAGGTCAAGAAAATGTGGATCTATACGTCAATTCCCCATACGCCTTCATGACGTAGTTCTTAAATAAGTTGAGCACAGGGACTTCACCTTTACTTAATTAATTGTTTTTATCCCTCAGGAGAATTATCTTCTTACATGAGAGGTGGCAGGTAGTGCATTGGTGGCATGTAGGTAAACGTATTTCTTGTGGCTTACCTACCGACGTTGCCAAATGCAGTCACCACATGCAGAATGGTATCATGACGATCAATGTTCTCCTTTAAAATTTATAAAGACTTTGTCTTTCGACATAAACACTGAATTCCTGTAACAATATGGTGCGAGTTTTCGCTTTTCACTAAAATATTCCATACAAAATTTCTGAAGCGCGGGACAAGCCACACGGGGCAGATATTATTCCTATGCTGAGAGGAAGGAAGATTCTCTATGTAGAAAGTACCACAAAACCAAGACGCCTGGCCTCCCATTCTTGGATCTACAGGGTTTTAGTATTCCCCAATCGAAAGCGTCCGATTTCTCACAAGCTTCAGATATATACTTGTATAGTACTTCATACATAATATAATACACAGGCTTAAACTATTGGTAATATCAGATCTTCATGTATGAGAAAATATGAAATTCTGTATCGAAAAGGAGACTTCATTTTAAGAAACATTTAGGCAGTTAACTATTGAAAAGCAGAAGATATATTCACGAATACAAAATAATGCATGAATAAATGTAGGTATATCTGGAATGGAAAGTCCTGATTTAAACACACAATTTGTCTTAGAAAGCATGCCTGAAGTTTTTATTTTTGGTATAAATTTGATTTTCTTATTCATGCAAAAAATCTTTCTAACAATACACTTTTCTCGTATGTAAATATTCGGCTTTTATATACCAGATAACCAAATAAATACCCGATACTTGGAAAAACAGTATGAGCTCACAATCAGAGCTCACTTTTAAGCGCCACGCCATGAAAACAAATGGGATAGGGTGGAGATGAAGCTACAATTCTTAACCTGGACAACAGACGGAGATGATTGGCCAACTTAAAATCCTGACCACTTTACTCTGAGGAGTAGGCTGCTGGTACTCAACGGAGAGGATGCTCGGGGGACCCCAGAGCCGGTTTAGACGATGTGGATAGGAGGAATATCTCTTACCCTTAGCAAGAATCAAGCCCGTATTTCTGTCATCCAGTCCGAAGAGTAAACACTATACTGGCCGATTTATCTCAATCTTACTTTAAAAGAGTTCTGAAAACGTGTGTGGCTTATTTTTTCTGTACAGTGTTTACAAGTGTGTGTGCGTGCGCGTGTGTGTGTGCGTGTGCGTTTGCGCGTGTGTAGCACACCACCAAGTATTTAGTCACCGACGAAACATGCAAAGGTACTACGTCGCGTGTTGCGTATAATTTGTGATCAGGCAAATTCTGGGTCAAAGACAAATCCCAAAACTTTAAGCTCGAGTATATGACAATGCACTGCTTGGTGAGGTCTATGACATATTTCAGGGCACTCATAGATCGGCATGCAGCAATGGTAGAAATATTATTAGCTGAGCAAAATCGAAGAAATTCGAATGGAAGCATGTGTGCGAATTTCGCATGTCGCCTGAACTCGAACCCGGGCCTCTGCGGTGAGCTTCGAGCATTTAATATCTCAACCTATGGAATAGTCGAGTTATAAAGCGGCAGAATGCTGAGACGCAAATGGTTAGTGTTAACGACGCCTTCCAATCGAGAGCTACTATAGGCGCCTTCAGCCTCCGCTGATGCCACAGATGCTTGTCTGGAATGATTTATTTATTGCTGCTGTTGTGGCTGCCGTCACAAATGACATAGATATTGGACCATTCCACCGGGAAGGTGCGTACAAATCCAAAATGACAGGCACGTCGGGGACAGAGGATTGATGTAACAGTCGCTTGTGCTGTATTATTTTTCCTCACCGTCGTCTAATCGATTATAGAACTATTAGGCAATATATACACGTGCAAGAGAAATCGATGCATTTGTGAGCAAAGGATCGTATGAGGAGCATTTTTCATCCTAAAAGGATCGTGTATTTCAATACAGAAAACTAATATATTAGCATCTGGGCGCCGCACGGTGGCGTCTTTGGTTAAGACCCCATGGTGCAATACGGAAAGGTTACGAGTTTGATTCCCCATGAGGTAATTACATTTTTCAATTAGCCTAATCCTTCCAGCCGCACAATATCCCTGCAGTCAACTCAGCCTCTGACAAAAATGAGTACCAGTAATCTTCATGGGAGTAAAGAACGGTCGGCGTGTAGGGCTGACAACCTCACCTCCACCTGTGAGCCGATTGTATAGAGAAAATGAGGGAGCTTCAATGTCTCACAGCCCTATGGGACTTACGAACTGTTATAGGGATGGCTTTAACTTTGTTACCTTTAATATACTAGTATCAAATAGTAATTTGAATTACTGATGATTATCAGTTTTACTTGGTTCAGACAGTTGTTTAATATACTTGGTGTGGCTGGATTTTCGCGTCTGTCCGTTCTTTCGTATTCCTAACAGAAGACCTTCTTTTATCTCAGGCAGTTGCTTGCCAGTTTCCCGCCATGGAGGCATAAATTAAATAGCAGGATATGTGGGATTTGCAGTGGACAATATGGCACTGGGGCAAGTGTTTCTCCGAGTTCTTCGACTTTCCCTTGCCAAGCGTCATTTGGCCTGAGCTCCGAGCTCTAGTCGATCTGGTAAGAAAGGATCACTTGCGGCTTTAAGTACAAAGAGACTCAGTCTCACGCAGCCGTAGGAATGAGTATTCAGAACGGAATAAGAAATTTCGGATATTTAGTCTGCTTTCATCCTTGTGTGAAAAGTCGGAAGACATTTGCTCAGTTATGTTCGTCGGAAGAATCCACTCTGAATCAGTGGACCAGTGCCTTTTTTCGCAGAAGGAAGCGGACCCAATATCCGAAGAGTTCTTCCTTCGGGATGCTTTACGGTGAACAGTGACTCGGAAGCCAGCTGTCTCTTTACTTAAGTGATAATATTTTACTGGATCGCCTCTGCTGTCTAGTGGTCAGCGTTCCTGCTTACAGATCCAGATTCTTTCTGAGAAGTAGTGGTTCTGGAACGGAGTGTACTCAGCCTCGTGATGATAATTGAGGAAATATTTCAAGGAAATAGCGGCTCCGGTCTAGGAAACCGAAATTAAGGCCGTGAGGATTCGTTGCGGTGACAACGCGACACCCTCTATCCGCAAAAGTTGGCACTAAACTTCGCCGACAAGTGGCGGTCGCTTGGTAGGTATAGTTCGCTTGCGGACTAAAATCACGGAGTTTGTTTATTTGTTGTTTGATAATATTTTACTAACAAATTAACTGGATAGAGCTGAGTCCTTCTTGAGAAGCCGCCAGTCTTGACCTACTCAACGATTTCCCAAAATTTTATGGAACCAGAATGTTCCTTATCGAGTTTACAAGAGACTTCCACTAATCCTAACCTCAGCCAGATCAATCCAGTCCATGCCATTGATCCCATTTTTCTAAGATCTGCTTTACTATGATCCTCCCACCTACGTCTAGATCTTCCTTCTCTCAGCCTTTTCTTACAAAATTCTTGTCCCAATACATACTGCATGCCCTCACGGTTAAACCCTTTTTTGACTTGATCATTCTAATTATACTTTGTGAAGAGTGCAACTTATAAAGTTCCTCATTATGCAGTTCTCTCAAACTTCCTACCATTTCATCCCTTTTCGATCCAAATATCCTCCTCAACATCCTGTTCTCAATTACCTTCAGTTTATGCTCTTAATTTAATGCCACAGACCAAGTCTCACACTCATACAGAACTACAGGAAAAATTATAGTTCTATATATTTCAGTTTTTACGATTTAGGCAACACACGAGACTACAATTGATTTTGGACTGAATGATAGTATTTCCCGAATGCAATAGGCTCTTATTTTTATTATGAATCCAATTTTGGTTTATTAGTGTCATTTCCAAATATTTGAACTTTCACACACATTAGTATGGTGTTCATAATAAGAATTCTCTTTTGAAAATATTTTTTTCTCAGTCCTGCGAAAAGGATAGCTCTAAGAAGACACTATTGCTAAAAGCCACTGAATAGACGTAAGTAGACAAGTAAATCATCGAATCAGTTTACGATTTCTGCAGGACGGACGGGAGAAATAAGCGGCAGGATACGGCACTTTACCAACCTGAAACGCATGTACGTCGAGCTGTACGAAAAAAAAAAGAACTGTATAAATCTAATGCAAGGGCTTGGTAACAGAGTGAAAAATTGCCGGGCAGGAAAATGCCGCTTGGAGGGGAAAATTTATATAGCAGCAATCCAGAAGGTGCATCACAAATCACTGTGACAATTTTCCACGTAGCCTTTCGCAACACATACAAAACTGTACCACTGCCTTTGTGGTACAAATTGACACAGCGTTAAATCAGTATGAGATTTCTAATTCGCCCAACTTCGTAGAAGCGAGATTGGGCAGGGTCTCTGCAATTAAGAATTTATTTACGACAAGGAAACGGCTTCAGCTCTATGGTTCGCATATCCCATGGTGAAGGTAAAAATATAAAGTTGTCCCTGTGCTAAAGTAAACACTACACCATGATGACATGTGGGGGGGGGGTATAGCTTCAAAAATTCTTGACCTCGGCACTACATGGTGTTGAGTAGTTAGCTTCACACACCTACAGTTTTACCACTGGGAGAATGTCTTCCCCTGCCCACTGGATAGGAATTTTCGTGATCGCCGTTGCCGGTGTGGACGTTGTGGAGAAGAGAAATAGCTTGTCCTTGCGAGGATTAGAATCCCAGTTGTCCAGCCCATAGCCCGTACTGCCCCGATTCATGTCACACCCTGTGGGTTTATGAAAACTGTGTCGACAGAATTCATCATGTAAGGGGGGTACACTGTCATTCTGGTTTTACCGTCAGTATTATTTTTAACAAAACACAAACAAAACATTATCCGTATGATTCCATTGTTTCTGTTAAAAAATGTATCTTCCTTTTATTTAGTTGCAGGTACTACTTTCCGATACAGCCTATAGAAATAAATTACCTTATAAACAAAAAGGGCGAAAATTATTGTCGTCTCGGTTTTAATGCAGTGTAGTCTTGTATATCGCTGTAAAAATGAGGAGGAATATTATTCTTTCTTCTTCATTCTCCCCTTATATTGAAGTAGCATATGCCTCCGAAACGTCTGTAACAATCAGCTAGACTAGACGGCATCTCATTTCGGAAGACTGACATCGTTATACGTGATAGCTGCTTGAGAACCTCAGACAGGGCCTATCGCGCATTGTGAGAAGGTTCAACTTAGGTGTTGCACCAGTTTTTGATTACTGCGTGAGTAATTAAACAACGAACACGAGAGGTGCTACAACACCAACCAATCTGGCGGGCCCGATAAGCCGTATGGAAGTGGGTCAGAACAATGTGGTATATCTGTAGCAGCGACTGATGGCGTGCACTCAGAAATAACATAGTTCTGTGCTTTAGGAAGAAGTCGCATACACGGATGTCTTCACTTATCCGAATGATGGGCAGAGAGGTGAAGCAGGCCAGTCTGCTGCCTGGCTTTGCGAGGAGGAAATACAGTCTGAAAGGTGAGATGTCCCCTCTACTAGTTCCCCTTGCACTGTCCTTTAATGCATGACTATACGCCTTCACTTGTTGCCCTAGATCGAATTTGTAAATTCTTAGAGGGGAAGATCTCAGTCTAGATGAGATCTTCCGTATTTCGATTTGTATGACGGAGTTCTTGGGCTACTGAGTCTAGAAACGGTTGCTTCTGAACCTGTTCATATCTTCTGTTCAGCATCTGGCGCTGAAAGCCACCACCTTCACTTATTTACTTCTTCGATTTTTCGTTACATGAGCTCCGATGTAGCAACAAAACCGTCACAGCCAATGGGGCTTCCTTAGATGAAGATTTCCGTTCGTTGCAAAACAAGATAGACCTAACCAACAGTCAGCCGCTCAAGCCTGTAATGAGATGAACTACAGGCGAGATGCAGCGTTGAAAGAAGGTAAAAGTGTGAAGCGAGTAAAAAGGTAATGGAAACTTACGGGGCCAAGTGCTGAGTATGGTGAACTCCCGCACAAGTTACAACTGTCATTAATCACGGTGTAGTACAAGAAGGGGGAGGGGACAGCCTGTCGGCAGTAGAGGTGGCGCTGATGTACACGAACTCGACATTCAACCTCTTCAGTGCACCAGTGTTTCAAGTCACAGAACTCTAAGCGATAAATTATATAAAGAGAAAACCAATAATACTAGTCTCTAGTTATGCAATTTAGTCTATATTCTTCAGTAAAGAGAGGCATTTATCAATGGCTCTACGTCTGTACATAAGGCAACACTGTTGCAATCGCAAAGTTAATTCAACATAAGAAAACTCTAAAAGGGTTCTGAAGATAGTATGTAACACAAAATTACTGAGGTTTTGGACTTTCTTCCATCGTCTGGTGTTCTAGAAAATAGAAAACAGGAATTTTCGGAAACTGAATCTGTTTCCGTCCTTAGTTGGGGGAGGGGGGGGAGAAAACACCTTCTCAGTTGGGCCCCTTAGAAAAAGCTAATATCAGTCACACTTGTTATATTACATCTACAAAACAATATTCAAATGCAAGCCATTATAAGGAGATAGAGAGGAGAGAACTAATAATTGAAATGCAGACAACAAAAAATAATTTTGTGATAGGAAAAACAATTACGAAATGCAGACCTCTAGTCAGCCCCAAGAGAATCTAACAAAACTAATTTATTGAGCTGGACAAAATCGGGAACACATGCACCACTGGTACAAGAAACTAACATTGATCATTCTTAACAATTTCTATGCTATGAACGTGACTTGTCGTTTTAAAATCGACCTTTACTCCACACATTTCTTTTGTATGCGTCCCCAGTGAAGAGAAACCTGTCCAGCCATTGCTCAATACATTAAATGACACATCTACAGTTCCCTATAGCTTGTCTGTTACGTTGCCATGGAAATGTAAAACAAACGAAAGTCGTTCTAGTGAAAAAGTCATGGGAAGGGTTAGAGGAAGATTACAGTCGCAATCATTGTCTTTCAAAAATTTAAATATGAAAGGACGTCATTGCGCCGAGATATGAAGAATGAATAAACCCGCTGGGAAGAGAAATCTGTGATGCGTGAGGAAAATTGGGGAGCAAGTGAATTAACAACAAGCGTTGGTGTCTGCACTACGAACTAGGAAAGAGAAGGAATGTAAAAGCTGTATTAAATATTACACTGCATACGTGGAATAATAAAACTTGAACAAATATCGCTTGATTTGCTTGTACTCGACATTATGCAAAGGTGACAAATGTTCTCTCGTCTTAACTTCCTTGGCGTTCTGAAGGAATGAAACCCAAATATTGCTGTGATTATCCTCTGAAGAAATAAGCGAATGCTCAGAACTAAATCATCTTAAACTGTGCTGGACTTAATTATGTAAACACTACTACCTCTCTCGGTATTACGAAAGGTACAAAAAAATTAAGCTATCCCTGTAACAGGCCGTGGAGGCTCACGAGGCTATCACATTTTCTAGAAAACTGGCTCATAGATGGCGGTGAATATGTCAATCTTACGTGCAACAGCTTTTTGTATAAAGGAAGATTCGTTGTACTCATTTCTGCTTTTATTGATTTTCATTTAGGTATTCTAAAATATATTTGATATAAATAACAATTATTCCTGCGTAAATAACATTACGAACCACAGAATCTCAGACCCTACTAAGGAATCTTGTCTAAGAGTAAACTTAGATAAAACTAGATGTATTTCAGACACGCCACTAAAATACAAGACAAAGTCACAAGAGAGAGATGATCATTTAAAGTTTTGCCCGAGTTCATACATTTGCAAAAGACAATAAAAATGGAAATTATATACATATAAAAGATACCAGTTAATAAAAATATCATCTATTTGAATATCCTATGTTAGAAGAAAAACTTAGTGCGCAAATCTATAATTTTACCTGACGTGCGTATAGTTTTGAAACTTTGCCTTTAGCCTTGAGGGAGTAATACAAACGGTGTTCGAGAACACGATTCTTAGAAGAATATTATGATCTAAGATAGGGAACGTGACAGAAGGCTGGGAAGGTTTCATATTGAGGATTTCCGTAATTTACAGACTCCTCTGAAAATTCAAACGTCATCGAATGGAGGTAGATTAGACGCATGGGACACATAGCACACACAGGAGAGATGCAAAATGCTTACAAGATTTCATTTCAAAACCCCGATAGTACGCAGAAAACAAGTGGAAGACGTAGGCGTAAATAACCGAGTAACATTAAAATTAATGTTAAAGGAATTTTATCTGAAGTGGATTTATTTCTCCAGTTAGAGAGTCCAGCGGCGGTTTGTGTAAACCTTCTTTCAGCTTCCAACATTTCGTCATTTGTTTTATATTCGCTGACGTTTAGTAACGCGATTCACAACTGTATACTGTGTCCGAAAAATCTCTGAGCATGCGTCACCATCAGACACTGACCTGTACATTGCTCGTCATTACGAAGTTACCAGACGGTAAAGTTGTCCCTGTGCTTAACTAATTAAACACTACGCCATGAAGGAGTAAGGTGGAGTGGATGTATAGATCTATATTTTCTTGACCTCGGCACTATCAGCCTAGACCTCTTTGCCTCCGGGGGAAGAGCCTACGGTACCCATTGGATAGGAGGTTGGGTGGACCCCGGAGGAGGTCTGGATGAAGTGGAGAAGAGAAAATTATTGATTCTACCGTGACTCGAACTCCGACCCCTCGATTATCCAGCCAGTAGCCCATCACTATACCTACCAAATGGAAACTTAAAAATACAATGGGAACAAAAATCAATTTCCCCCCCAAGGTCTAGTTGAATACACAGCACTTCTCTTCCTCAAGACTAATTACTAAAGGTATAACCTGCCCTCAGCCGGTCACGGTAGCCGAGCGGTCTAAGGCATGCACTGTCTTCGCTCGCTCGGAAGCCGGGATCGTGGGTTCGAATCCCACTCAGGGCATGGATGTTTGTGTGCATTTTTCTGTGTTTGTTTACAGGTAGAGGCGTTGCGACGAGCTGATTACTCGCCCAAGGAGTTCTACCGTATGTGTAAGATCTAGTAAACGGAAGTGAAACGGAGAGTTTCATGGAGGTAGGCCTAGGCCCAAATTGGGGCTGTAGCGCCACAGGAAAAAAAATAACCTGCCCTCAGAGATGTTCTAGACACACAGATGCAATTATGGATACATCTACTGTGTTTTAGCTTCACGTACTATTGGCTTGGAATCTCAAATATTATAATTTATATGTCACTCAGACACTCATGGAGCTAAGCTCTTCTCGAGAAGCTGCCAACTGTTAGAAGTTTGTATAGGGCAGGTTCGCTCAGGGCAGTGGCGGAAGAAATCCCAAAATATAAGTTGGATTTAGTGAGAGTACAGGAGGTCAGATGGGATGGAGGTGGCATCGCACCAGCAGGCGAATATACATTTTTGTATGGAAAGAGGAATGACAATCATGAATTAGGTACAGGTTAATTGATACATAAGAGAATTGTATCAGCAATTAAGAAGGTAGAGTTCGTTAGTGATAGGATGCCATATATAAGGGCATTCAAATGAAAACGGGTCACCGCGCATAAATCATACGGCGCGCAAGTTGGTAAAACTGGAATTTGCTTACGGTACGAACATCTGATGGGTACTCGGGAAAGCGCAGTGACGTGTCCTTGCACACTAGTCGTTTGTTTATTGTGCTGGAAGTAAGGTTAGCGCTGCGTGTGGTCGTCCAACATCAGTAATGGAGGCGGGTAAAGAAGAACAGCGAATTGTAATGCGCTTTTTGACTGCACAGCGCTGTGAAGACATTTTGCAGAAACTGAGACGTGCCATAAAGTCAAGACGCCCTGGAATGCTATCGAACGGCAGTATCCTTCTTCATGATAATGCGCGCCCCCACACTGCCAACTGTGTGAGGAATACGCTACAGAGATTTGGTTGGGAAGTGCTTCAACATACCACCTACAGCCCACATCTCTCCCCATGTGATTTTCACATTTTTGAGACCTGAAGAGAGACATTCGTGGACATCGGTTTGCATCGGACGAAGACGTGTGTGACTGGGTAAAGACGTGGTTCCGTAGACAGCCCACAAACTTTTTCAAGGATGGGATTGATCGTCTTATCTCCCAGTGGATGTGTTAACAGTTTTGGAGATTACTTTTGAGCTAAGGAATGTTCTTTAATATGTTTTGGCTTCTGACCTGTTTTCATTTGACTGCCCCTCATATAATATTAAAAGATCGCTACATTTGTGTTTCAAGACTCTCAAAATCGATTGAATTTCGATGCACTTAGATTCTTATATTTAAATATCACCAGACTATAAGTTACGAATGTAATGCAGGACTTTAAACAAAGACTAACACTTCAGTATATATTTAGTCTGCTTACACCACCAACAACTGTGTTTTAAATAACTTTAAAAGCGTCTAATAATTATGCATTAAATGTAATTCAAGATATTACAGAATATTGAACGTTGTGATTTATAGCATTCATTCATCAATGGCTCTACAGCCCTTTGTTGGGCCCTGGTCTCTTCTTCAGCGTCATGATCTTCCTTAAGGTTCGGCCACACAGAGCGCTACGCTATGTTCGCTACGTACGCTACGTACGCTGTGTACACTCTGCGACGCAGCTAACATAGGGAACATAGCGTACGTAGCGCTCTGGCCGAACCTTTATACAGTTGGTAGGTTGGTAGGACTCCTCAGACGAGTGATCAGCCCGTCAAAAGGCCTCCACATAAACGCAGGACAACACAGACACAGAACAAACGTATGCACAGACATCAATGTCCTGAGTTGGAATTATAGCTTTACATTTGTGTTATTATTTCGTCTACGAGGGTACGAGGGTCATTTAGGTCAGAAGAGAGGACAAAAATTTATGAGGACATAGAAATGTGGAGACAAGGAATTCTTGCAGAATTATGAATGAGAATAGTCTCGGAAATCGACAACCTGGAAGACCGAGGAGGCAATGAGAGATCAATTTTAATATTTTTCGGAAGAAAATTACTTCTGAGGAACCTGTTCAAATTATGGGTTTTAATTTCTATGTTCGATTATTGGCGCTAGTTAATGATTATCCTTGTAGGATTTTTAATTAATAAATTGTCTACGTGGGATTAATACTTTACATTAAATAGGGCCGCGCCATAGTCCAAGCGGCTAGTCGCTGGCTTCCCACCGAGTGGGCCCGGGTTCGATCCCAGGTCTGGTCAAGTGAGATTTGTGGTGGAAAAAGTGGCGCTGGGGCGGGTTTTCTCCGAGTACTTCGATTTCCACCAAATTCTCCATCATCATAATCACCCGGGGGCAGGCTGAAATAGGCCAATCAGTGGCCGCCGTGCCGAGTGGACCCAGTTGGACTCCCCCCCCCCCCCCACTAAGCGAAAATTACATTAAATATAAAAATACGTATGCCATTTTTACATGGAGTTTTGTTTTTGTTCATCTCTGTATGTGTTTGCTATGCAAAGTTTCACATTTCTCTCATTTCCTTCTCAGTCTCACACACACACACATGTATACGAAACACAGTTCTGTTTCATGCTTTGCTGTGTGATGTACCAATAAAATTCACAGGAACATAGCTCCAGATTATTTCTACACCCGTAAATACAAAGGATATGGCGATTTCCTTCCTCAACTACCACCTAAACTCCCCTTTTTTCCTTGATAGAAGGCATTTCAGTAGCAGACATCGCTGAATTGTTTATCTCTACGGAAAGTGGCGAAATTATTCATTCCGAGAGAGAAAGAATTTCCCGTAAAGTGATGCACTGTCAGAGGACGTGCTTCTACGTATATGTCATTTCTGTTAATTTCCATGTATTGTTATTGTGGTATCAAATATATCAGATATATTACTTGAGTCGCTGAATATTTGACAGATAAGAGCTCTATGCATTTTTAACATATTTATTTGCAGTCACATAAGGATCTGTTTCCTGTGTCGGATATTTCATTCGGAATACAAAACTTATTATTTTGTCCACTCGTGTGAAATTATTGAGAATGAGATTTGTGTAGGCTGTTATAAAATTCTAAATAACGGAATCTATCTTCTATGAAAATGAAAATGATGCTCTATTGAAGAGTTATTGAGACTGTATCCGCAGATGAATATATCCGAAATTGATGTCGAAGTTCGTCTACGACGGATAAAGGAAACGGACAAAGTATCAGAAAATAATGCTTTGTACAGAAGAACCATTCTTTGTGTTAACTGAACCGAAGATATCGTGCCTGGGTTTCATTGTTTTTATTTTATTTTCAGACGCTTAATTGGTAGGTAGTAACGTAGGTACGATTTCTACAATGCTGTATCAAGAATATTTTATCTTCACCTATTTTATCAAAAGGGTAAATTAGAAACAACGGGGAGGCGTATATTTGGATGTACTGAAGCAGAGTTTGAGTGAATGAGCTAAGAAAACCAAGAAATGCCTCTATGAGGTTCCTTCTCTGAGACAGGTGTCAAGTATGCAAGAGTTGGAAATTTATTCGGAGTTTTGTCGCATCAACTGCAGAATTTATGTAACGTAGAATGAATAAGTGCGAAAGGGTATATTCCATAATGTTGCAGATAAAATTCTAAATGTTTGCCATTTATGTGTAATATTGTTCACGAAATTTTAAAAACAATTTATAATATGCATGAAATAGTTCACTTACGGCCATGAAAGACGTGAACTTAGACGAAACTATTGAATAAATTTTAACATTGAATATTTATTAAATCCAATGGTTTTGAATTATGTCACACAGCACAAAATATATTTGTTTAATTATCTCGAAAACAGTAAAAGGCACACTAAAAGGTTTTATTCGAAATAAATCCTGTATTCATTT
The DNA here is from genome assembly GCF_002891405.2 of Cryptotermes secundus. Taxonomy (NCBI): domain Eukaryota; kingdom Metazoa; phylum Arthropoda; class Insecta; order Blattodea; family Kalotermitidae; genus Cryptotermes; species Cryptotermes secundus. The sequence goes on from NW_019744126.1 coordinate 645,803, forward strand.
CTCTCCACAGTTATTGTTTGAAATATTTTAGCTCTGATAAATAATACTAGAGATAAATTCTAGATGAAAGAAAAATGTGCGTAGGTTTTAGTGAAAAAATTTAATATTTTTCCAATTTTATTCAACATTTCAACCCTCCCGTAAACTTTAACGAGTGCTTCCCACGACTAATTTTGAAGAAAAAAAATATCCGATATTTTAGACGTTGGTAGTTCCTGTGTCACAGGCAGACAGAAAGGCAAACAGGAAGAGAAACACAACTGCCACACAAGGAGTTCTGTGTTACTTTGTAATAACGCCTAAAATTACAGAATTATGTAAATTTCAAGAAAGGGGTAACGTTAACGGATGTGTTAGTGACCTGAAAATGGAGGCAATATGTGCCTCCAAAACACTGATAAGGCTCTACAAGATTACATGGGGTCTCACCCCAGAAGATAATAATCTTTATAGTGAGAGGCGCAAGAACCTCAGCTCTCGCATGTTAGTGACGTACATTAACATAATTTCCGGAAAACCGCTGGCGAAACTGAAGCAATTCTATAAGATTCTTCCTCGTTGATTTCCCATCCAATTACCCCTCAACAGTCACGTGAAAATCCTACTTGGCGATTTATCTTTGTGTTCCACAATACTCAAAACTGAGTATGTTTCCAGTTCCTTATTTGATTGTCCCACTCTGTGTACTAGGAATCAGTGTGGGTTTTTGTTACACTTGACACAAGGCAGGTTTCACTATCAAGTTACTAACAGTTGTTCTGCTCTACAATGGCGAATCAATTCTCCTGTTTATTTTGATATTGGGGGCAACAGGAAGAACATAGACGGAAGGTATTTGAGAACAGAGAGACACGGAGAATATTTAGAACGTAGAGAGATAAAATGGTAGAGGCTGTAGAAAAATTCATAATGAAGAGCTCCATAACATATTTTTTTTCCTTAGCACTACGGCCCCAGTGGGCCTAGGCCTACCTCCATGAACTTCTCCGTTCATTTCGGTTTTTCTAGATCTTATACATTCGGTAGGACTCCTTGGGCGAGTGATCAGCTCGTCGCAAGGCATCTACCTGCACACAAACACAGAAAAACGCACACACACACAAACTAAACATCCATGCCTTGAGTGGGATTCGAACCCATGATCCCGGTTTCCAAGCGAGCGAAGACAGTACATGCCTTAGACCGCTCGGCTACCGTGACCGGCCGCTCCGTAACATATACTCTTTACGAAATATAATTAGAATTATTAAGTAAAAGAGGGTGAGATGAGTAAGGCATGTAGAACGAATGGAGGCATAAGCTGAATTATATAGGATTTTGGTGTCAAAGCTAGATGGAAGGAGACCACTAGGAAGAACGAGATGTGGGCGGGAGAATAATATTAAAACTGATTTTAGAGAAACAGAATGCGTGTTATGGACTGGAATCATCTGGCACAGGGCACGGACAAGTACAGGGCTTTTGAGAACGCAGTAATAAATCTCCGGGTTTTTATATAAGTTTGAGTAATTCTCTGGTAGCTGAGCGACTGGCGGCTTATCAAGAAAAAGTTGAGCTCTATGGAGTTAGTGCGACGGCGCTATCTGACATTATACTGACTGCCAATCACCTAATGGCCGGAAGAGAACAACTTTTCAGAACGTCTTGTGAATGAAATATGCACCAGAGAATGGATTTCCTTGCAACTGCTCCCTCAGCTAATCCAAACGCGTTATCGCAGATTGTAAACAGAAGTTTCCTTCTAGTTGTGATACGCTGCGTCTGACACTGGTCACAAAGGTCTACGTAAGAGAGGAGAATATATACAATGAAAGTAGAGGAAATATTTGCTCTTCTTAAATAAAGTAAAGATTACTTAAATAATGAAATTATTACTTATGTTTTTCCCCTTGGCACTACAGCCCCAGTGGGCCTAGGCCTACCTCCATGAAACACTCCGTTTCACTTCGATTTTACTATATCTTAGACATTCGGTAGGACTCCTTGGGCGAATGATCAGCTCGTCGCAAGGCCTCTACCTCTATTACTTATGTTTTTTTTCTGTGGCGCTACAGCCCCAATTTGGGCCTAGGCCTACCTCCATGAAACACTCCGTTTCACTTCGATTTTACTATATCTTAGACATTCGGTAGGACTCCTTGGGCGAATGATCAGCTCGTCGCAAGGCCTCTACCTGTAGACAAACACAGAAAAACGCAAACAAACATCCATGCCCTGGGTGGGATTCGAACCCACGATCCCGGCTTCCGAGCGAGCGAAGACAGTGCATGCCTTAGAGCGCTCGGCTACCGTGACCGGCAATTACTTATGTTACATCTCCATAATAATAAGTCATGTAATATTTACAACTACCGTAAATGTGATTTAGCTTCAGTATGTAATCTTCATGAACAATGCAAAAGGTACCGACACTTAACGTATTACGAGTACTGCTGATGCATGTATGTCTCTATGCCTGAAGACTGCACAAGGGACGGGCTGGCATAGTGGTAAGTCCCTGGGCTCGTGTTCGGGAGGTGAACCGTCCAGTATCGGCCGAGGTTTGAAGTAGGGTCCCTCAATCATTCCAAGTAAGTGAAGGGACAATAATTCGACTAGACTACGACCACTTGCTTCCATATCCGTTCCAATTAATGTCACGAAAATTAATGCAATTTCAAATCAGATACATTAAATGGAATTACTCCCCCCCCCCCAAATTTCGCGAGTTTGCTCAGTTTTAATAAATGTAAGGGCACTACCACAAAAATTTATAAGTATTTTTCCGATGTTTAAGGTGGTTGGTTGTTAAACACACAACGGAACTTGAACCTGAGGCTACAGTGTTATTTCTGCCTTAGGTCACTGTGATATGACCTTATTCAGATGTTGTGCGTTAAATGTGAGAATAAATATGATTTCTGTATCAAATTAATTATGAGAACACATTCCGAAGCCTCACTCATATATACATATTGCCCAAATTTTTAAGGTTTTTTTTAAGTCAACTCCCCTGTTTATTATATTCTGTACGTTTGGTAAGATCTGTATACCTGTACTAGTGTTGAAGTCGTAGAGAATTCAGCCGGATATATCATCGTTTGCTTTGTAAGCTCCAGTAGTGTTAACTTTAGCCCAATTGCTTTATGGTTTTACATGTTTTAAATGGTACGTTGAGGCTGACGTTTAAGGCTATTTTGGAATGGGATGACTTGAAATTAAATAAAACCTTTGAACTCACAAAATACCGCCATAGATCTGCGTTGATGTATACGTCAAAGTATGATGGAGGTAGTGAAATATAAGCTCCAGGCTTAAAATGAAGTGTGTAGGAGCACCTGCTTGCAACAGCTGTGAGGTGAAGATCAGGCCTCACGATTCTCTGGCGTCTTCCTCCTCAGGACGGTCACTTACCTGTAACAAAAGGAAAGGTAACCATTGCGTGAAAACAAATATTATCAACAGTTTCACTAATGTATCGTACTCTTTAGAGTTAACCTCCTAGCTTAAGACGAAACAGAGAGTTGATGCATACTCTGACGCCGAGTGTGAACTTTGGTCCTTCACCCTAAGGGCTGGAACACACACAGCGACATCGGTTGTACGGAAAAATGCCGTACGACCTCCTTTTCACACTAGAGCGACCAAACACATTTATTTGCTCTCCGACTGTCGTACGGTAGATGTCGCATATCGTCACATATGAAAGCTAAGACTACACTTTATATTCTACTACTTGATGCGACATGAACCGTACGGACGTCGTACGACCGATTTCGCTTTGTGTGTTCCAGCCCTAAGGAATATCACAGACAGGACAGCATTGAGATCAATGTTTGTGGGTGATGAATATAGAGAAGCAAAGTGACGGGAAGCTGGAGAACACTGCACAGATCAGATGAGTATGGTAATGAATTGGGTTCTTCACAAATTATTATTAAGTGATCAAATCAGGGAGAACGAGATGGGCGGGGAATGTAGCTTGAAGGAAAGTAATGAAAAGTGCATATACAATTTAAGTCTTCAATCTATAGGGAGGAAAACCAGTTTGGGGAATAGAGATGGATATTAATCTCAGAAGCATAGGTAAACCGGTGCGAGCTGGATTCACATGGGACAGTACAGCATTCAGAGCCCGGCTCATGTGAACACGATAATGAACGTCCGCGTTCTATTAAAGGCTGGCCATCTATTGAACATCTGAGCGACAGTTACCTATTCATGAAGGAACTGGCAAGGTGGAGCTACTTAGTTGCAGTAATATTCATCGTTCGTTATTTAGACGAAATCACTGAAAACGTTTTTACTATCAAGAGAAATAAAGTGGTGTTATGTACACTGTGTCAATTGATATATGTATGTACACGTATTTCTTTTATTGATCTATATTAACTTCCAAAATATATTTCTAAAAACCAGATGTATGAGTATTTTGACATATATAAAATGGAAACGGGTTTGATAAAGCATTTACCTCCCGAAATTATTTTTCTATAATGAATTACAAGTCATTGTCCTGGGGCACGCGTTGGCATAGTTGGTTGAGGCACTATGCTACAAGCTGGAAGATTGCGGGTTCGATTCCCGATGAGGTGAATTTTTTCAATACCTGATCCTTCCAGCCGCACTAGGCCCTGGGGTTGACTCAACCTCTAACAGAAATGAGTACCAAGAATCTTTTTGGGAGTAAAGCGCGGTCGGCTCATAAGGGTGACACCATTACCGCCATCTGTGAGCTGAATGTCTAGAAAATGTGGAAACCTCAACATCCCACAACCCTATGGGCCTTCACGGCCTGTTACAGGGTTAGCTTTACTTGTTTTATCTTATAGTGATACAAACAGTTCAACACTATTTCAGGACCTCACGCATCTAATTCATGTGTGAAGTGAAAAACAAATCCAACGTAAATACAAAATCCCACAGACACAGAATTCAGTTACTATAACCTATCTCGATCTCAGAAGTACAGCTATTACTGCGTCACTTAACTCACGTGCAAATTATTCGGGTACAGAGCAAACTAACATATGCTTAAAAGCAAAGGATGACGATGTCGATTAATAGATACATCGCAACATGATGTCAATGATACGAGATGATTCGGAACAGAAAATGATTTTTCCAGTACTCTTCAGAGTGCTATGGAAACTAAAATCCGACGCCTACGTCTACAGAGATTCTGGGTCAACTTGCCTTCGGCGAGGAGCATTGATATGCTACGGAGAACATGATAGCAGAGAAGAGCTCATGTTTCCAGATGATGGGTAAACTGATAAACTCAACTGAGAGCAGTGTATGTGTTGAAATTACGGAGAAACTGAAGAAGAACCTTAGATGTAGGGCAATTTTCTAAATAACATAAACCTTCAGTTGCGAATATGCAGAGATGTAAAACATATCTGCTATGTAGTAGTCACTCTTCTTTAAACGGTCTTTAAAAACATAAACCCCATGTAACGTTATTTACCTTCACTCACTCACTTTTGGAGCTGAGCCCTTCTTGAGAAGCCGCTGGTTGTGCAACTACTCAAGAACTTCCCAGCATTTTAAGGAACCCGAAGGTTCAATACCGTTTTCACAAGAGCCCTCCATTAATCCTTACCCTGAGCCAGATCAATCCAATCCATACCATCCCATCCTATCTCTCTAAGATCCATTTTAATAATGTCCACTTACCCGCGCCTTGGTCTTCGCAGTGGTCTCTTTCCTTCTGGCTTGCCCACAAATATCCTATATGTATTCCTCTTCTCCCCAATTCGTGCTACATGACTGCCCATTTCGTCCTCCTTGACGTGATCATGCTAATTAATTAATTGGAGTAGAGTACAAGTTATAAAGCTCCTCATTATGCAGTTTTCTCCAACCTCCTATCACTTCAATTCTCTTCGGTCCGAATATTATCCTCAGCACCTTGTTCTCAAACACACTCAGTCTATGCTCCTCCCTTACTTCCAGAGACCAAGTTTCACACCCATACATATAATTTTGAATATTCTAATTTACCTATTATAGAATCATTTAGCAACACCATGCAGTGTGACTCAGTATATATTTATGTGAATGCCTTTAGGGGTTTCGGTACGTTATGACAATCTTCAGAAGGCAATAACAACATGTTATGGAACTATTATTACATAGTTCATAGTCCATAAGCTTAGAGTCTTTATATATAGCTTTTTAAATAAGTTAAAAGCTTAAGAAAGTCGTCTTCTGGGATTTGGCGCAGTGTATTTTGGCCGACGTTTCGGAGGAGCGTATCGCCTCCAGCTTCAGAGCAGGTGAAGCCATTCCTCCGAAACGTCGGCCAAAACGAAGAATACACGGCGCCAAGACCCAGAAGACGACTTTCTTCATAGTCATCGCCGTGAAAACCTCAGAACTTACAAGTTAAAAGTTGTTTACCTTAAAAATAAATTATTAATGTTCTTAATATTTAAAATCTTGAATTTCTGAGGTTTGTGTCTCTTTACCTCTTCTGTGAAAATGGGAGATTTGGGTGTTATTAGCCGATCTCTGAGGCCCAGGCAGAGTTGTCATCCCATTCTTTATATGATTGGTTAAAGGTCTGTGTCGTTGCTAAGTTGTTTCGCCTTTCGTTGTGTGTTGAGGCGCGGACTCTACGATCTTGCCCGCTTTTTCCTGCAGAGTCAGTAGCACACCTTGGTCGGGGGTCAGCCCTTGGCAAGGCCGCTACCTAACAGAATAAACGCACACAGACAACCATGCCTCCAGTGGGATTTGAACCCAAAATCCCATTGTTCGAGCAGGCAAGGATAGTTCATGCCTCAGACCGCGTGACCACTGTAGTCAGTCCTACAAATACAAAAACAATGAAATTATGTGGTGTGGAAATGGGTGGGGTTTATAAGTGGCACTTACTTAGAAAGTGTTAAAATTGGTGTTGTAATATATTAATAAACAATTTAGCGTTTACACGTAATGTTATATTAGATATGACAATGTCAGTATGGTAACGGAGAAATCCTTCATAAAGCGACCATCGCAAATCTTAGGTGATGATCCATGTATCTGACTCAGAAGAACCGTAGAAAATATCTATTAATTTACTGTAAAAAATATGTACAATTTTCTTTGTATTCCTGCAGAATAACAGTAAATATAAACTACACTGCACTGGGAACATGTCATGTACTGTGCAAACCATATTAAATATTTACGCTTAGTGATATTTCGTCGAACTTAATAAGCATTTGTTTTACTGCACGATACTATCGCGTGCCCTTTTATTGAGTAGCCGAGATCGTATCAATTCCTTGTTTCTACCAGAGTTCACAGGAATATCTCTATATTTTTCGGGACATTATTTTATCGTTAACCATCTGTTCGACGTCCACACAGACATGGGGAACAAGTCTTTCCTGCATGGAACAGCCAATCACGTTAAAAAGAGTTTATCATGTTTCAGCCCTTTCTTGTTTTCGTTTTATTTATTGTTTATTTAATGACTCTTTAAATATTCAGAATATTCGGTGTCGAATGGTAGACTGTAAATGAATAATCAATTTAAAGAGTGTGAAAAGAAGCGATCATGGAATATCTTGAGATAATATTTCGGTATTGATTCGGAGAAACTAGGCAAAACGACAAAATTTAACGTAAAAATAACCAATGCCGCCGTCTGGATTACAATGGGTAACAATCCGAACAAAACTCAGAAACGTACTGCTTGAGCAAATTTTACCATGATAATTTCACATGTTCAAAGTCAAGTTCTCCGGTTCTTCAGCATAAATTAGTTTTCAAAGACGCATGAGGCCAGAACTCGCATTCGGAGTGCTAATATATGGATAATTTGATATTCATTTTTTTAATACTAGTGGGATAAGACTAAGTCCCTTGTACTGCGGCCTCTTCTGGCCTATGGTACCAGCCCCAGATGATAGGCAAGAATGATTGTGAAGCAATTGGTGGAATGAAGATTGGCAGGGGAAACCGAAGTACTCGGAGAAAACCTGCCCCAGCGCCACTTTGTCCACCACAAATCCAACTTGACCAGACCCGGGATCGAATCAGGGCCGTCGCGGTGGAAAGCCAGCGACTAACCGCTTGAGATATGGCGTCGCCTAATTTGATATTAAGATAACATTATCTTTGCTCCATAGACCGATAAATTTTGAATTTTTCAGGAGCAATAAATGGACTACAATCCCGTCAGGCTCTTAGCCATGTCAGTGTTGAGTTACAAAACCAATGACCCAGACATATCTTCCATCTCGTACTTGGACACGAGTAGATTAAACAATATTAAAATGGACAAAGGCAAGGAAGCTCAAAATTTTATGTTTTTGGACATTAACTAACGTCTTATCTTCATCTAAGAATCGTCCTGTATATTATTCAAAAGAAAACGTTTCGGAGACCAGATTCTGTCTCCGTCTTCAGGTAAACCCTACTCAGCTGGGCCCGATTGATAGAAATAGTCCCTATATCCAGAGATAGGGAAAATTAAACAGAACTGTGTTTAGATAAAGACAAGAAGATCGATAATGTCCAAAAACATAATATTTATACCACTGTACCATCGCCACAAACTTTTAGATCTCGTTTACAGGGAAGAGCACGATGAAGAGTTTTTTCGTCCCCCTTGGCACTACAGTCCCAGTGGGCCTAGGCCTACCTCCATTAACTTCTCCGTTCACTTAGGTTTTTCTAGATCTTACACATCGGTGGGACTCCTTGGGCGGGTGATCAGCTCGTCGCAAGGCCTCTACCTGTACACAAACACAGAAAAACGCACACACACAAATTAACATCCATGCCCTGAGTTGGATTCGAACCCACGAATCCGGTTTCCAGGAGAGCGAAGACAGTACATGCCTTAGACCGCAGAGTTCACGTGACCCCTACTTCCCGTTGCACCATCCACGTCACACTACAATAAATTAGATTATATCAAACAAAATTTATAATATAAAACAATAATAAAATTCTTAGAGTGATGTTTTACATCATCGAGTCAGTCGTTCGTTTTTGTGATTTGTTGTGTTACCAAGGGCAAATTGGAGTATTCTATATTTTGTATATATATAATAAATAGTTTTGGAGGCTCGTGATGTAGATGTCGTTGTTTACATTCCCTACAGAACGGACCATACTTTGTAAGATGAGGCACTGACTAAATAATTGACATTAATATTACTGAAGATCACCGTCTTCTGGGATATTCCTCCTTGTAAATCCGGGGCTATAACAGGTACCTCGGAAAAGTTGTTAAAGATTTATCAGACTACACGGCGTCACATCCCACAAGATAGTAATCTTCATATCCACTGACGTGAGCACCCAAATTCTGTCATTGATATATTTTTACTGCATTTCACATTGTGATTAAGCTCTTGATATCTGCATGTATAACACTATATTCTTTTCCACTGTACCTTTGAGTAGTTACATGCATTTTACGTACGCGAAAGTGATTGTTTTTTTGTTTTTTTGAGAAAATGAAGGTGCATTATAACCAAGTGGATTAATCCCCATTTAATAGTAAGTTACACCAAACAATAATGTGATTCGAGAAGCTCAGTGGTGTATTCTAGTTATTTGGTATGATATTGAATTAAAACCTTTCCATTTTCTCGATCTTTTGAGTTTTAGTCTACTACTTTCTTTTCAAATCTGTTAGTTGCCTTTTCTTTCCTTTTTCATTCTCGTTCATTTTCTTTTCTCTCTTCTACAATGCTCCCAGTACCGAAGACTCCCTGATCTATTATTCTATAACAATCAGTCATTCCAATACTCTTCATTCGAATCCTTTCCTTCGTCTTATCAGTTTTGTGGTTGCTAGGTGACCATACTCAACGTTTCTGTCAGTATAAAATATTCTTCTCAGAACCCAGTTCTCAAATATCTCCCATTTATCTTCTTTCCTGAGGGTGACAAACAAAGTTTCACATCCATCTTTGCATTTCTTAGACAGGAAATGAAAAGACAAAAAAAAATTGAATGACATCACGTGATGTTTCCTTCACATTTAACCTTTTCTTAATTTCTTCGTAAACGTAATTCTGATTTATTACTGTCATCCCCAGATGTGTGTATTTTTTTTAAGTTTGTGTGATATTTAAGGTCCAATTTTTGTATTATATTCGACACATATGTAAATGTTTGCGATTTTAATCGATAATTATATTTCAAAAGTCACTTCTGCCGCACGTGGTTTTGACAGCAAGTATGTTACTTCCATACTGTGGGATATTTTGTCCAATATGTCTTCTTACATTTATATCGTATGGAAGAAATCAAGCTAAAGAAATTCTTTCAGTGCAATAATGAGTTCTCTACACTGGTGTTAATACAGATCTATAGAGCTTCTATTTACTCAGACAGCTACATTCACTTCTCATTAATCAAAATATCGTTACATAATTCCCCATATTAAGACTATATATATAATTACTGTTCCGTACCGGAAATGATATCCGAAGCTACGCGTTTCCTCCTCCTCTTCGGTTTAATGCACGGTTTTCTGAAGAGGTAAATTTACTTAAGAGCTATTACCCTTCGTGCAGAAGGCGCCATAGCTCAGGCGCTTAGATGCCGGATTCCCACCGCGGCGAGCCTAGTTCTAGCCCAGGTCGGGTCATGTGGGATTTGTGGTAGACAAAGTGGCACTGGGACAGGCTTTCTCCTAGTACTTCTGTTTACCCCTCCAATTCTTATTCCACCGACTGCTCCACACTCATCTATCCTCCGGGGCTGGTACAGTAGGCCAGTTAGTGGCCGACGTACTAAGTGGATCCAGTCTCATCACACCCAAAGAAAAAGAAATAATAAAACTACCCCCTTCGTGGTATTACATTTCTCTCGTTACAACATTAAACAATATAATTTACACTGAAGCGTAAACGGCCTCCGTAGTCTAGAGGTAACGTTCCCACCTCATGACTCGTAGTATTCGGGTTCAAATACCCGGCGAAGGTCGTCGAATTTTTAAGGGCGGAAAAATTCAGGGAACAAGTCCTCCGGGAGGGACTTTAAGCCGTGGGTCCCGTGTCGTAGCTTTACGGCACGGAAAAGAACCTCATATCTCCAAAGGAGGTCACTGAGCCAAATTACGGACGTTTCCCGCCCAACAGCAGTCTCTAACACCTCTGGTAGATGGGGAAAGCATTATAGATACCTCTCAGCTAGTAGAGCCGGTCTCGCTGGCTGGGAGGGACTGATGGTAAGCACCAGTACCGGTAGGATATAGAGAGTGGTATAATATCATAGAGGGAAGCACAATGGACCAAGACAGGTCTAAGTGCATGGGGAAACCCACCCTCTCCAATAACTAACTAACTACACTGAAGCGTATTTACTGAAGAGTAGGTTTCGTGGGAATATACTGCCCCATTTTCAGAGTCGAAGTGTAAGCCAAGAAAACAAGCCCTATTTCCTGTCTAATTCTTGTTGGCTGCTTTCTTACATTTGATATTCTAGTCTTCTGGAACACACGTTTCCTCATCTCACATTCACCGTAAATCGAAATTCAATATAGCTGTCTTCGTTAAAGTAAAAATCTACATAATATTTTAAATGGATAACATGTAAGTATAGTAGAGACGGACAAAGAATTCTAGCAAGCGGTGGGGATGAGGCTACTAGAATGGGAAGGAATCTTCCCCCCTCTACCATCCTAGCATGACAGGCGGCCTAACGCTTGTGTAGAACGAGTAATCCAGTCATAACAGTGGAAGAATGGTAGCAGAATAAGGGCAAAGCAGGACGGGAGGGAAGACTGAGTGGGAAAAAATCCTTTCGAACTATTTTCCCGGCTCCACTGTACTCCCCCACAGGATACAAGATATAAAGCACTGAAATATAAACTCACATTCGCCTTAGGCGAAATTTCATGATGAAATCATATCAGGATATGTGTTTTACAAATACAGAGAAGTCGGAAACATGCTGCTATTTTAATAACTTGTTTAAGGATAAAATACTGCTTTCAAAGCACCGAATTATTCAGGTAAATTTTGCAATCGTAGCCGCAACAAATTACATGTGCTGTAATTAGGATTCGCACGTTCCAAGGGTGTAATTCCTGTCTGCTGACACTAGGGATAAATGTTGGGACGGCATTCGTACAACAGTGTGACACCATGACGCCACAGCTCTGTGCATCACAGAATCCACATTTTCTCCATTTGCAGTAACAGCAACATAAATGTAGATTGCTGGATGGAATAACACATAAGCGTATGAAAACCACATACAAATCTTCGCATACAACTGAAGCAAATTATATATAATATTCCATTGCAGCAGAATGTTTCAACCATACATTACGTCCCTTTTAGTGAAATCGTTATTGTATTACTCGTAGATATCTAGATCTCTTCGTATTTCTGCATTACTTTGTAAACTTAAAATATAATTTTAAATTTATAATTAGAATTAGAATGAAAGAATCTTTACGTGAGCTTCCGTGAAAGTGTATGCTGCATTAGTATTAATTCCTCCATTAAATTATAATAAGAGAGTGTTTAATTTCTAAATTTTCAGATATTCGTAACATTCAAAATTTTCCAGGCTTAAAGAGTTTTGTGATTTTTTCTTCTTGAAATTATTGTTTGTTATAATAACTTCTTTATTAAATGTCACTACATAGTTCCGAGATTTTTCTTATGCGTATTCGCTCATTTGTTATGTTTTGTATTGTTTTTATTTAACTGTGTGCACTGGTTCTTCAAAAAATTAGTAAACTGTCTAATTATGAAGTTTGTATTGTTTGCTGTGTCTCTATTTTGTTAATCTGTAATATTAACTTGTGTTTTATTCTAAATAAAACACGATTTAATATGTGTTAGATATTTAATATAAGAGAACTTGAAGGCTGCTTCGGTAGGATCTTCCAACCTCCTCGATTAGGAAAAGCTTCTTTCTTCAGTATGTGTGTGAATTTTTAACCTTAATGATTAAGTCGCCTTTCCAATGTATCTATAAGACTGGCTTTTGTTTCTTTGTTTGATCTTCACATATTTTCTCACATTTTTACCAACTACGATTAAATAATGTTGTATTTTAGCGTCCTGTTGCACTGATTTTCATCCATGAGATGTGTGCAATGGCAGTCTTGTAGTGCACTCAAATAAAGCACCTGAGGATGGCACTATGTTGCCGAAACATGTCGCGAAGTAACACGTGAAATTTGAGTGCACTACAAGACTGCCATTGCATACATATCATGTACGATCAAATAATTTGACATAAAAGCAGATCTGCCTCGAGAAGTTTTAGTACTCTGAAACTCCTGAAATTTTAGTTTAAATACCGTCAAAACATTTTGAAAACCCAAAAGATAGTTTCTAGTCTAATGTGGAGAATAATTATTTCTAGCAGGTTGAGATACCGTGCGGTTTACTGATCTTTCGGGGGTGGGGGTTAGCGTTTCTTGTCCTAGATGCCTATCTGTTACAATATTTCAGACATAAAATTTCTAAATTTTCCCAAGAAATCAACTACAATTTATGACTGTAATGGATCAATAACACAACCTTTCAGTAAACACACTTCGTAAATATTTGTGGAATTTAGGTCCAGCAACACCTGGTAGATAAATTTGTTTCCTAATCTGCCTCCTTCCCTGCTTCCTGTGCTCTCATAACCGGTTGGCTGCTTGTGACTCTAGCTGTTTCGTTCCTGTTTGCCAACTTCTTCATGCCGGTTTCTTGACTGGCTTATCCTTCGACCCTGAAGATTGATGTAACCTGTTTCTCCGAAACGCTATGAATAAAATTCTCCGCGTCATATTCCAGTAAATGAAACTTATCATAACCACAGCTGTATGAACATAAAATCCCTACATAATTATTTTCTTGACAACTGTTTCTTTGTAAGATTTGAGGTTTTCACAGCGGTGACTTTGAAGAACGCTGTCTTCTGGGATGTGGCGCAGTGTAGATCTTGTGTGAACCGACGTTCCTCCTAAACGTCGATACACACAAGGTCTACCTAGCGCCACACCTTCAACTGTTTCTTTTATCAAACCTTCACCAATAATTATCATGGTATTAAGCAAAGACTGAAAAGGAGCAGTCCGTTCCGAAGTGCACAGAATTTTGATAGCGCTTCTTTGTATCTTGGTATTCTGAATGCTTCCAGCTGTTGCGAATAGCTCTGATTAAGAGGAAGGCGGCGCGAGACACAGCTTCGGTTAGCTCTGTTAATATAATTAATATTAGTAATCGCGATTACTACAGTCAGTATTGGTGACTATGGCGAAGGTCGTCATTAAGATCCCTAGTGTTTAGTGTGATAACTGGACTTTGGACATTGCTGTCGGCACGCTCCTACGTCACAAATTTGTGCGTTGAATTACTGCATCTACAGGATGTGGAAAATTTTAAAATTACGACCTCGGTGTAGCCTATAATGACATGAGACTGGTATAACTTTTTATCATAATCTATGCACCGATTCTCAAGTTTAAGGCAGAGAAACAGACATATTGTCTCTATATGAGTTTATTTTATGCACACCGTTGAATGAACACGCAAAAATAAGACATTAGTCAACGGAAGTATATATTAATGAGTGTTGTAATAAATAAATAATTTCGTTAATTGAGTAGAGTTAATTTTCAAATTAACATAGGAAACGAACGGAAGTCATAGCCAATATTGTCTAACGAAATAACTCACTCACTCATGGAGATGAGCCCTTCTTGAGAAACCGCCAGTTATGCAGCAACTCAACAATTTCTCACCATTTTCTGAAACAACAACGTTCATTACCGTGTTCACAAGAGCTCTCCACTGGTCCCTATCTTAAGCCAGATTAATCCAATCATACCATCCAATTCTATCTCTCTAAAATCCATGTTAATACTGTCCATCCACCTACGTCTTGGTCTTCCCTGTGGTCTCCCTCCTCCCGGCTTTCCCACCAATATCCTATATGCATTCCTCCTCTCGCCCATTCGTGCTACATTCCCTGCGCATCTCATCCTCCTTGACTTAATCATTCTAATTATACTTGGAGAAGAGTACAAGTTATGAAGCTCCTCGTTAAAACAAAGAAAACAGGACTATAAAGAATGTGCAGCCATTTCACTTTCCAACATGTCCGACTTTGAACCTGGTACGCAACTCGTCCCTGCAGTAGCACGGCCGCGGTTGCAGCCACCTGTGTTTCCATCAGCAGTGAATTGAGTCTAGTGACTGCTTCATCAATACTAATTCAGTCCCGCCAGCAAATGGCTGAGGGGCAAGGTCGTACATCCGGGTCTTCCTCTTAATGATGTCACTATTGGTCCATTCTCTGAAGGTCTGCATGGACAAGTGGATATTGTCTATTAATAGCACGGTTATGGCTTCTATGGCAACTGACAGAGAGACACCTGGTCATACTGCAAAGCATTATTCCAGTTCGTTGTTTCACTAAATTCCCGTAATTGTTTTAATTTCTGCAGTCATAAAGAAAACAAACGAATTAGAACAACTTTGAGAAGAATATCTTCAAAATCAATCAATTATATTTCATTTCCTTAAATAAGTTACTTAACGACCTTGTCAGTGTTAAGCCTACACATGCTGTCCCAGAAGGAGAGTTCAATATTCTCAAAAGTCACAATATTGGTCATTCAAAAAAAAAACTATGTATGAACATGTGTCCTAATCCGAACGGATTCCGAGATAGATTTATTTCACTATACAGTTCCAAAATTGTTGACAAGAAAGTATATTACGCACTGTTTCCAATACTGGTATTTGTTTACATATGACAAATTTGATACAGTGTACTTACTACAATGCATTTTCGAAAATTCTAGCATCAACATCAATGCAATTTTTCAACACGTGTGAGAACATGGCGTGTTGCTCCTCTGAGTGCATCTTAACTTTTCTTTATGCGGATGATAAAATGAAATAGCTGTATCCCGAAACCGTTCGGAATAGGCCACATGTACGTACAAGCTATTCTGCTTAGAATAACCGATACTATCACTAGCCAGAATATTGATCTTTCCTCCTGAGACATCCTGAGGATAATTAATGAATGTGAAGCAGTTCGTATAGTGAGAATTGAGAGGGGAAATAGGAGTAATGGAAAAAAACCTGCCCCACTGTCACTTCTTCCACCAGAAATCCCGTGTGAGTTCACCTGGTATTGGACATTACTGTTGTGAAAGTCTAAAAACACGCCTGTTGGACAGGGCACATATACACAAAAAAGTCGTATTTGATGGGAAAATCTAACAATTAGTCCTATGATGATGAGGAGGAATTGTTACGTCACTGCTAATTAAACAGCCTGATATTATTTTTCCAGGTTTATTAAATTCTTCTGTACCATTTATCATCTCTCCCATCGGTGTTACACGCCCCTCTCTTCCCTTCCCTTCAGATTCTCATTCTAATATTGCTTTCTAGAAGTAAAATTGTTCCTGTGCTTAACTAATTAAGCACTATGCCATGAAGGCGTATGGTGGAGTGGATGCACAGATCCACATTTCCTTGACTTCGGCACTAGTTGGAGGTGAGTGGTCAGCTTCACGCCTTGGCCGCATTATCTCCTAGGAAAGTCCCCGGTACCCACTGAATAGGAGCTTGGGTGGACCCCAGAACCGATCTGAACAAAGTGGAGAAGAAAGAATTCTTGACTTTACAGGGACTCGAACTTCGGCCCTTCAGTCGTCCAGCAAGTAGACAGTCCCTACACTGACTTTGGTTTTGGTGAAGAACACAAAATATACCTCTCCAATAAACAATTCTCTTCATCCTCCTGTAATTTCGACTCTCTTACAACCGGCTTTGCTACTATTCCCTAGACGCTTTGCATTGCAGGCAAGACAAGTCACGCCTGTCGAGCACTACAATTCCAGATGTGTACTGCTGTTGGGGCGTACTTTAAAATGCAAGTTTCGCAGTAGGTCTATAAACTCCACTCGAAGAAAACTCAATTCTCTACAAGCTGAACATAATTTCAAACTAATTTAGCAAGTACATTTCTTAAATTGATGTCTATTTTCTTTAATTAAATGTTGCCCCTCTAAACATCAAAGTTCCTGTGAGCTTTATATCTCAGTGGATGGAAATTGTGTTCTTAACTTCAAAATAAATGTATAGTTTAAGGAAAGTTTTACAAGGACGTTCTGAAATCAGCACGTGTTTCAGGTTAAATTTGTTCCACCTGCTTTTTTGGTGACGGTATTGTTTCACATGCAACTGTAAATCCAATTAGGTTAAATTAAAATCATGAATTACGTGTTAATTAGCACTACTTTATTGCACAAATTCGATTTAACGTGTCTAACGAAGTAAATACTTGGAACTGACTATTTCGTAAATGATATACTCTACGGTGATTTAACAGATTAATTGAATTACTCTGCATACACTTATAAAATACGTATACAAATAATATACCGTTGTTACTTGTTGAAAATTATAACGTGTGAGTATTTAGGAAAACGAAATTAACGGCCGTGAGGATCCATTGCGCTGAGCACGCGACATCTTCTATCCGCAAAAGTTGGCACTATCTTCACCGACAAGCTCGCTCGGTATAGTTTGCTTGTGGACTACAGCCCACGGAGTTTGGTCTTTGTTTGATGATGCATGAGAAATGTGACACATTGTTTTCAAGTCCTCTTTTGTCTCGTTGTCAGGAATTAAAATTCATACAGGAACGAAACCGTAATGAAGAGTTTGAAGTGTATTTCTTTTCTGAGAATTATTCAGTGCTCCGCAATTGTCAGTTTTTTTTGAAACCCCAACAAATGCCGACCCCATGAGCTGTGTCATTTAGTGTGCAGGTGTCGTGTCCGTAGACTCTAAAGAGAATAAGGATATTTATGTTCGGGTCTGATTTCCACATTCTTTCTGCGGGGGAATCTCCCGCTCTCCCAAATTCGGTTATTCTTCAAAGGTGGACCTTCCTCTGTAGAGGTAAAACGCCGCTGGTTATAGAATGGCATAAACCGATATCCCGCGCCCCATAACCATGGAAAAGCAGTAACTAACATATTTTCATGGTTGAAATTACTATGCACACGCGGATTAGAGTGCACTATTGGAAAATCCCTTTGAAATTAAACGGCAAATTATTTCCTTCGTGAACAGTTCTATTTTCCGGGATATTAATCAGGAGCGATACATCCCAGAAGATAGAACTTTTCAAAACCACTACTGTGAGAATTTCAGGTCCTCCATTTGAATTGTGTTTCGTTTCCTTAATCCTTTTTGTACCTTTATTTCCATGAGCAAGAATTGCGTTGTAGGTATAGAGAATGGCTACGACCTGGACGATCGAGAGGTCGTAGTTCGAGTCACGGTTGGGTCAAGAAATTTCTCTCCTCCATGTCCTCCAGACCGGTTCTGAGTACCACCCAGCATCCTATCTAATGGGTACCGAATCCTCTTTCCCTGGGAGTAAAGCGGCCGAGGCGTGAAGCTAACCACTCACTTCCATCCAGTGTCAAGATAAAAAAATACGAACCTATACATCGTATATGCACCCCCCATACACCTTCATGGCGTTGTGTTTAATTTAAAGCCATCATCAGGATAATACATGGTTACTGCCCTCACATTATTGAACTGCATTTCAATGTGACAATAGAGCTGGATACTTGACAACTACGAGTATGTTACACTATAATAATACAAGGTATAAAATACAATAAAATTATTGCGGATTTTATAGATGTGATCTTGCTGTTACTTCATGAAATGGTGCCAGAATACTTCCACGTCTTAACATTTACCTATGAAACTTAGCTGACGAGGTTAAGCCCATCAGTATTGTGACAGACTGGGCCGTTTCTATGAAACAAATAGGTAAAAACGTTCCCAAGGGTTAACGAATAGGCGCCCATTGCTAAGCAACGGCTCTACTACTATGATTCACAGCACACAACGCAACTTTAACTGTCGAAAGCCGATATCCATGGCAGCGAATCGTTCAAAGCACAGCAACGGAGGGACGCGATAAGGTTAACTGTTGTGGATGGTGTCGCATATTTGGTCGGCTGAAGGGTTATGTCAGAGACAGAAGTCAGAGGAAGAAATCAGAAGTGAAGTCTTTATTTTATGTGGTTTAGTTACAGTAACATTTAGAATTATAATTGTTCGCAGTTACGAGCGTTACAATTACACTAAGATTGAAAGTGTTGCAATGAACTATAGTTCCGCCTGGCGAATATCCAGTAAATCGACTCATCCATCCAAACCAGCGTCTAAAGTCACTCCCACACGTGACAGTATCTTTTTATGGTTTATTTATGACGATGTCCGTGTCTAAGGGTACATATCGCTGAATATTATTATGACTGGTGAACAATTGCCGCTCATGGTAGCCGCGCGGTTTAAACCATGAACTGTCTTCGCTCTTTCGAAAGTTGGGATCGTGGGTTCGAATCCCACTCAAGCTATGGATGTCTGTGTATGCTCTTAGTCTGTGTCTGTGTTGTCCTGTGTGTAGGTAGCGGCCTTGCGGCGGGCTGATCTCCCGTCCAAGGAGTCCTACCGTCTGTGTAAAAAAGATTACGAAACTGAAGAAGAGGCCAGGGCCCAACAAAGGGCTGTAGAGCCACTGATGAATGAATGAATTATGGTTAACAATTACAATCAGAAATGAACTGAAGGATGAGGCAAGGGCCTAATCCAGGTAGCACTAGGATTGTCCGTCTTCACTCTTCGTCTTCTGGCAACGGATCTCAACATAAAAACAAGCACATCAGTTTACTATGAAGACTTCTTGCTTTTTCGTCTTCAATCACTGTGGGGCCTCGGGATTATCATTTATCTGGGCTCACTCCTTCAGCTAACGACTGACTCGTAACTGCCCTTGAACTAATTCTGTTACTGTACTCATTTCTCTTATAAACACTCCGCACATACTTCACGGAAAACACCGTCCTAATTGTTGCTGACGTCACCGCTTACGCAGAAGTGTGATTACCGAACCATTGTTTAGAAACGGGTTGCATAACTCCGTTGTTCCACCGCTGCTCGGCGCTGACGACATAGAAACACATCCTCATAAATTGTTGCATGTTGGACCGTGTTTACAGAGCCGTTGCCTCGCAACGAGTTGATCAAATCTGTTACAACGTACTCCTGGAGCTGTACAAGCTGCAAGAAGTATACAGGGTATAGCCGAAGAAAATGTTGCTAGTTACATGGAGAAACATGACAGGAATAACGAAATAGATAAGTGTGACAGAAAATGTGGCAACTTAAAAATGGCCACAGAAATTACTGCATGAAAAGAAACAAAACTAAAATCATATACAGTATGGACACTTCCAAGTTTGCTTTAGGGCCGCCCCATAGCTCAAGCGGTTAGTCGCTGGCTTTCCACCGCGGCGGCCCGGGCTCGATCCCGGGTCTGGTCAAGTGGGATTTGTGGTGGACAAAGTGGCGCTGGGGCAGGTTTTCACGGAGTACTTCGGTTTCCCCTGCCAACCTTCATTCCACCAATTGCTCCACAATCACCCTCACCTATCATCTGGGGCTGGTACAATAAGCCAGACGTGGCCGCAGTACAAGGGACTTAGTCCCACCCCACTAACATTAAAAAAAAATTACTTTACTGAGTTCAATTTTGAACAATTCAAGAAATACGCAGATTCAGTAGAAACTAGACTTGAATAAATTCCTCGTACTCCATTTTGGAGTACAGGACTTCTATGAAGCATCTTTAAAGGACTCTGTCAGATCATAGACTTAGGGCCAGAAAAAACAGCGCACTAGACTAGACCACTTTGCGAATGAAAATGATATCGGTACAAATCAAGGAATCAAATGCAGACAAAGCAATTAGTAGAAAATGACTAATGAAAGAACAGCGCAGCACATTCTGTACCACATGCAACATGCCGTCGAGAGCGACGAAGAATTCGGAAGAGATGAAACGAACTTGTGAAGCCGGCAGAGATTTTACAAATTACACCGTGATAAGAGGTGCCTCCACCTTATCGTGGTGAGGGGGTTTGAGTATGCCAAGGACCCTGAGAGCTATACCAGCGGTAGCGTAACTACTGGCAGGGCCTCCTTTGCTGGACAGGTCAAAGGGTAGGCATCAGACGAAGAGGGACACCAAAAACCAAAAACTGATGCCGGAAGCAGCGTCATCAGTAGCGACTTGAAGNTATAGTATATAAAATATTTTCGGTATTGTTCTTGCATACATATCTCTTAATTTATCACATGTTTTACTATGCACGCTGTAAGGCACAGAAGCCTCTTTTCCATATGCCAACGTATGTTTATATAACATGATTTGTGTACACGCCTGTACGAGTATGAGTAACAACGTAGAAGTGAAATGTCTGTATTCGTGAGTCCAAGTATTGATCTTCCTACAAACAGTACTCACAGGAAAAAACGTCAAAAGAGCCAACAACGGGCGAGAACGGCTGTGAAATATGCTAGAGGTATACAAAAAATAAATAAAATATTTCTTTACATGCGAAAAAATCTTATTCGCAGGATTAGAAATGAAACAAAAATAAAAAAGAAGGATTGATGTCTTGCATTCACCTGAACTTCGTAAAATATAAAGGAGGACTAGACAGCAGATTTGGGACCATACAGACGCTGAGACATTGGCTGTAATTTTCACAAACGTTGATGGTTTAAACAAGGACTGGTGGCAACGCAGTACGTCACAGTGACGTATCGATATGTGGTTTCATGAAGTTCTCTACCTGATGGAGAAAATTGAGTAGTTCTATTTTAGTCTGCTTCAATAACAGTCGTTAGAAATAATTTAACTCGTTCAGGTATCGACAATATCAGCTCAGGATGTTCTATTTTAATACCCACATAAATGATAAATTGTTGATAAACAATTAGTACAGAATTTTTAACAGAACGCATTAAATCCGATGATGTTAAGAGGAAAGACCAGGCTTTCAAGTGGAAAATAAAATTTGTAAATCTGACTGTTGTTTAAGGGATTCCTTTTTGGTGCAAGCGATCTTGGTTTTTCTAGAAGGCAGTCTTTAATGTGGGACTTGGTAGACAAAGAGTTAACCATCTGAGCTACTACCATTCTTTCAAGAAGGACCCAAATACAGGGAGACAGTTACTTCTTATTCTGCTTTTAGCAAAATAAAGTGACATCACTATTACTGTGTTATTATCAGAAATGTCACAGAAAGCTTATGCAAAGAGCTTCAATTTTAAAGAGCTGTTTCTACAAGAGAAGTTGACTGAAAAGGAGTGGGGAGGCTCCTCGCATAAACTGGACTAAACGGAAGACATTTAGAGAGAACGAACTTTAGCTTTTTTTATTTACAACTTGGAAATCTCTTCTAAAATGTAGGAAAGTGTCAAGAGCGATTTGAGAAAACAATATAATTTAGTTCACTAACAGGAACCGAGCGATGTATACCAGTAACGCTGAAATGCGAATATAGATGTTTCTAAATCCCTTAAAAACGCTTCGGTTATATCAGAGTGCGTTATAAGAATGACGCGCATATTTAGTAGAAGACACGAATACTTTGAGCTCTTTAATTTCTAACTCTTCTAGTCACTTAAAAAGTTTACTAACGAGCAGACTGTTATTCTAAGAATTACAGTTAATTAAGAATTTATAACTTTACGATTTATCCAACATGTTTATCATCATATATTTTGTATAACTGATACTTAGAAAAATGTTATAATCTGTCGAAATATAAAGGAATGTCGTATAAAATCATCAATTATTCCACCTTTCCCATAAAAATAGTAGGATTTTGTGTGTTCACTCTTTATAGAACGTTACTTGTTGTTCAAGAAAAACTATATAGAAATACTGTCACGATCTTTGTTTCACATATTTACTGTAACGAACAGGGTGGTGTATTTTATAGGTTAAAATAGCAACACCAATCTCTGATATTGGACAGTATCCCGGACCAGTTACATCCCTTTACACTTCCAAAATTTAAATATCTACAATCACTCTGAATATAATTCTCAAATGTTCTTCTGCATCATCTATGAGTATGTTTTTCAAAACGTTTTGCCTACCAAAGATTCTGAATGCTTTCATTGTGTCCCCTATCTTAGCTTTCAGCTATGTCCAACGTAACCTTCTTCATATTTCCCGTACTTTTAGAGTAAAAGATCATCAAATTTGAAGGAAGGCTTGCAAGTCAAGTGGTCATGAAGCAATGGAAATTGGTCTGTTGGACACACTGGCCGTTTTCAAATATATGCGACAATAATATAGTTATGACTGGAGATGTCATGCGGCTACGTACAAGGGAAACTATATTCCGTCATGAAAACCTCCTAAAGCGAATCGTGATGAAAGGAAACTTTCGAAATTCCATACGTATCTACATACATATATATGAATTATATTATGATCACACTAAACAACAACGAAAACAATTCCAGCCAATCTTCGCAGTGCCTTTGTGTTTTGAGTGTGGTGCAGTTTCAACGGCTAGATCCCTTGAAGCGCGGGTCCAAACACAACTAGGGCAAGGATATATGTAAACGATGTCAGTGTCCGTGTTATCTCGGGTGCGCAGAGGTCTCAGGATGTACCGACTCATCATCCAAAGAGTCTCACTAAATGCAATGTGACGTATCGGCCCACTGCTAAGCAACGGCTCCATAAAAGCATTCTCGCAACAAACGTACACGCGATAATAGATGGATATTCACTGCTAGACAACGTAACTAAACACTGTGATGTCTAGGGATCCGTGCCGAGGCTATATAACGAGAGCCTGTTTCTAGCTAGGGAGATTAGATTAGAAAATTGGAATTGGGAGTTCAGAAGCTGTACGAGTACAGAAGGTAGCTGGAAGAGAACTGTGTCGAATCTTCTGAATCGGCAGGTGCAGGAAATATCAAGAGAGGAATTAGACTATGCCAAGAAGATGTCATATGTCAGCTGAAGTGACAGTGAGTGTGATAAAATCCGTTGCCAGGAAACGGATGGTGAAAATATTGTGAAAGAATAGCCATTGTTGATGCCTGTTACTCAGGAACGACTATTGAAAGCGGACATAGAATATTTTATTTTGTGCGTTACAGTACTATTTAGAATGTGTAAGCCAGTGAGACTGTTATATTTACTGGTAGTTACGATCTACGAGTGATCAATAAACCTATCCATCAACCACAACCTAATATACTAATATACGTGACAGTATAACAGATTCACAGTTCCAGAAGTTAATGCTAAATTTGGACAATCCGGGTAGCCTAATTCATAAAAGCTGAAGAAGAAGAAGAAGAAAGGAATTACTTGTTCCCACGGACCTTAATCTTTCTTTTAGCCACATCAGGAACTTCAATCATAACTATTTCTCTACTTGTGAAACTCGAAGATTCAACATCACTTTACAAAGAAGTCGATATCCTGAGACATTTGAAATAGACTGTTTGAAGTCATAAATAATTTAAGGGATACAAACAAACTCCGTGGTTTCAGTCCTTAGGCCAACTATACCGACCGAGCGACCGCCGCCCGTCGGCGAAGTTAGTGCCAATTTTAGCGGATAGAGGGTGTCACGTGGTCAGCGCCCAGAAGAGAAATCTATTATGACCTCCTACTTCAAAAGATTTGGACTTGTTTCAAAACTGTTCCGCTTAGGTTCGCTAATTGTCAATATCAAATGGATATCAGCATAAGACTATCGAAACTGCTTATTATGGGAAGAAATACGAATGACAAAGTGCATATCATTACTTCATGTATCCACGCAGTGTAATATGCCTTGCGATTTCCACAATCTTACATAATATCACTTGTGGCTTTATCAATATATCAAATTAGAATCTGTAAAACAAGCAGGGCTCTCCATGCGCTTAATTAAACACAGCGACATGAAGACGTATGTGGAAGCGAAGGTACATCTCCATATGTTCTTAAATTCGGAACTAGATGATACGAGTAGTCAGTCGCTTTATTAAATGTACACACCGACGGGGGCGAGGGGCTCTTTGGAGTTGTCTACGTCCAATAAATTAAAATCAAGACTATTCAGGAATAAAAGCAGCTAAGAACTTATTTACAAAGTTCCTCTACTTTACAGTTGAATAAATCTCTCGACTTAATTGCTGTGTACGATATAACATTTACTGACAGAACGAGAGAAGAAAATAATTCTGAAGTGAATATTTTACTTGCTGAATATAACTGCTACTAAATTGAAAAGTTATTCTGAAATGGAAAAGTTCATTCTCGATTTAAACTGACTATTGCACAGTATTTACGGAACTCCTGACTTGAACCAAGCTTCGAAACATTTTCTGTTGCATTCATTTAACCCGTAAACGATCATGGAGAAAAGTTTCCACGTCAGTGATTTTTTTTTAAATACATCAGAGATTACTTGAAAATTAAGTCCCTACCTCCAGACATGTCGACTAACCCGTGAGGCAGTGTTGCATGCATGAACAAAAACCGGCAATCCGCCTCTTAGTAGGGTTCTACTTCGCCAGTCTGCTAGTTTTCCGAGCTGGTTCAAGCCACGACTTCCATCATTTCCGCTTGGGAAGTCCCCGCTTCTAGCCTGAACCGCGACATAGATTATCCAGACATCTGACTTTCGTGATTTTCTTCAATCTCTGAAGGTAAATTATAAGCTAGTATATGAAATTATATCACAACCGCTTTCTTTCACATCCCTTTCAGTATATTTTTAGCCTACTTTCCTTATTTAGAAACACTACTGAGAAAAACTAATCGCTCATGTTTCTTTGACACGACTCGGATCCCACAGAGAAAATCGCGTTCAATTTTCCTTAATGTGTTGCGTATGTATTCGTTGCGGTGGGAATGTGTTTACCGAGCCGTCGTCTAGCATCGTTGGTTTCTTCTGGCTCCTCTGTTTAGGCTTTCAAGCGTCATATTGCGTTGCATTCAGATTTCAATGGTTGGACCCATACAGCAAAGTCATCTCATAAGCCTTCTTCCATTCGTTCAAAATAAGGAAAGTGTGCTTATGAGATCGCATTTCTCTCTGCGTGTCTGTGTCCCCCTCCCCATGCCTGACGAAAGAAAGCATAAGATAGTTTGGGGTTTCTCTGATATATTAGCGGCAATCCAGCAGTTGTCAGGATCCTAATGACCTTTTGCGGAGGAACAAATAATGAAATAAGTGGGCTTGTGCTCAATTTTATGCAAGGTTTCATGAGTCCATCCCAGAGTGGTCATTTAACATCATACGAGCTTTTTGAGAAAATGGTGGAATTGTGTGGAAATCCATAAAGAGGAATCCGACGCGCGTTCTTCATTACATAAAGACAGTCTAAATATTTACACCAAAAGCGAACTATCTTCCACTACTCAAATTCTATAAAACTGTAGGTTTATGTAATAAATTAACATTCGAATTTAACATCACTCTATTCGTGATGACTCACAGCCCTGAGATGGAGCTATAACTGTTTCATCTGAAACACTCCACATAAACATTTATGGTCTGGGAGTGTTTCCTACAACAGGAACCCAGAAAGATAGTTTAATTACTCCAACCAGAATTAACTAACTAGAGTTACAGCGCAGCAGATGCTGCATCAATAAGACGGGATTTTATTACATCACATTCATCGCTGCAAACGGCTAGCGCTCTACTCTCACCAGTAGTTCAATAAGAAGGACTATGTATACAGGCTTCATACTTTCATTTTACGTTTTACAACAGATTTCGATTTTAAGAAAACAACACGTTTTCTGCCCGCTGCGGAGTTGCTTGTCACTGTCCATTATTTCCTCATTTCCCGTCGCTGTACGTGTACCCATACAGTGAGAGTGTCGGGAGACATTCAGATCGATTCACTATTATATTACGAGTCCTGTTAAAGCAATAGATTAATTCCAGTTTCACTCTTCACTATGCTACTGCTCTATATAAGAGGTAAAGCTGTCCCTGTGAGGGTCATGAAGGCCCGTAAGGTTGTGAGACATCGAGGTTCACATTTTATTTAGACAGTCGGCTCACAGATGGCAGTAAGGGGTCAGATTTACGCGCCGGCCGCCCTTTACCCCCCAGGAAGTTTCCTGGTACTCATTTCTGTTAGAGGCTGAGTCGAACCCAGGACCATAGTGCGGCTGGAAGGATTAGGTCAATTGAAAATATCCACCTCCTCGGGACTCAACTCACGAATTTCCGGCTTGTAGCATAGTGCCTCAACCAACTACGCTTTCGCATGTCCTAACTGTTATATTATAAAGACCCGAATATATATTGTGGTACAATTTCATTTTCAAATGATCTTGCAAATTGTTAATTTCTTACAAAACAAATATTTCACTGTTATTCGCATATGAACCTGGTATGTGTTCCAATGAACCCCTATACTTATATAAATCTAGAATTTCTAACTCTCGCGATACAAATTGTTGATAATAGTTATGAAGAGGCAAAAAGATGGCAGCACTAATCGTTATTCAGAGTTGCCCATGATTATATCTCTATCTAGCAGTACCATCCATAACAAACTGTCTTTCCAGATATTTCTTAGTTCACATCCTCCATTTGAAATGATATCTTGCCTCTCAGTGGCTATATTGTATAAGACTCGTTCAATAGAAAAGTTATCTGTCGAAACCGTTGCAACAGATGGGAAAAATCGTGCATTGTAACTGAAATTTCAAGAGGCCTAACTTAATATAATATTATCACCGTGTGACTTGTTTGATGCGGATTTATTTTTAAATAATGAGGAGTTTCCATATTTGGGAAGATTCTATCGAGGAATATTAACCGAATAAAATTCTTATTTAAAATATAATACTTCGAAGAGTACACATAAAGAAATTCATAATCTTTATTTTTCAGATGGAACTTAGTCTTGGTATGAAAGTTCAGTGATGTGGGTCCACTTGAGAAATAACACAGCTCTTATGTAATTGTATTTGTGAGTTAGCAAGACTTTGATATTGAAAAAGATTAAGCGGTTATCAATTTTGTTACTCCAAATTACCAATTCATGTGATGGAAAATATGTTAAGACCACGATTAACTTCTAAATTTAGCTGAAGTCGAACATTCAGTAGACAAAAAATTGGAACTATGAGTATATTGTACGGTTGTAGCAGAATCCCCAAAGTTCAGTATTTTTAATGCCAAAACCTACCACTGAACATAATAAAGGGAAAGTTCCATCTAACACGCATCCTTACTCCAACTTCTCCACCTATACATCATCTTCATACATGCTTCTCAGTTTACAGAGTGGAAGTTATAAAAAATGCTACCCCATCAAGTTTCTATACATATTTCTTGTTTCCTCACAGCCATATGTCAAATCCATATAAACCTGCTTTTCAGTCTCCAAAAGTTCGTCTGCTCTAATAACCAAAATACGTGAAGCGTACTTACACAGGAGTTTTCATCCGTAAATTTGTTTACACGAAGTATCTTGAGTAGGAAAACTCACGGAAGAAATCTCCTTCAACTTCCCACCAAAGCACAAATAGCGGAAGTATGCTGAAAATATAATCTAGCAACTTCTTAATGATGACGCAACGATCCGCGTCACTAACTGCCATGTCCAACCCGCCTTTATATAGGAGATGGGGTTTACCAAATTGTTTATTCAGTTTATAAATAATGAAGAATAGGCGTAAATGTTAATTCCATTCTCCAGCTTCATCTAAATAAATGATTACTCTATGAACGAGGGCTATATATTGTTTTTTTTTTTAATCGGATTGGTTTTCTGGGCCCACTGTTTGGTGTACCAGACCGGAGTCAACAGAAAAGGTAAAGGTAAAGGGAAAGGTAAAGCTATCCCTGCAACAGACCATGAAGGACCATAGGGTTGTGAGACGTCGAGGCTCCCACATCTTCTAGACAATCGGCTCACAGATGGCGGTGAGGTTGTCAGCCCTACTCTCCAGCCGCCCTTTACGCCCCAGGAATATTCCTGGTACTAATTTCTATTAGGGGCTGAGTCAACCCCATGGCCCTAGTGCGGCTGGAAAGATTAGGTAAATTGAAAAATCCATCTCAAAGGGATTCGATCCCGCGACCTTCCGGCTTGTACGAGCATAGTAGCATAGTGCCTCAACCAACCACTTTACCGCGTGTCTTCCGGAATCAAATAGAAACCACTGTTATGTCACGAAAAGACAGACAGAAACCCTCAATCTCTTCCACATACTAAAATACATAAATGTAATTAGATATAAGATAAGTTCAGTGGTTCATATGATAGTAAAATAACCGAATGTACAACAAATTAGCGAGTCATCCCTGTTCGGTAACATGCAGCTTTACATGTGTGATGTAACCTCGACACACACGAGCCTGGCTCTATACACCGCACGACATGTCTCAAACTGAAATATCACCTACCTGCCACTCTCACTGGGCAGATCTGAAATGTAATAAATGAGACCACAATTCCTTTTTCTTTTTCTCCCTCCCTTGACATAAAAACGAAATTACTTCCAATAAGTGTCAATTTTTTTCTTTTATTCTGTTACAGAGGCAGAACTTTCCGGCGATCGTCATGGCAAGAATTCTGCATGCATGAACCTGAAGACCGGTTTGCATGTTGAGTCAACCAGATTTCACCAGTCACGGGCAATAACGTCACAAAGACTTCTCAGAGTCACGCTACGTGCCGTGCGTACAGCCAACACACGGGCACTGAATGTTGACACATGGGATTGTTCTGTACATTTTGTAATGACTCTGTATCGAGTGTCATTCAAAACTGTAAACAATATAAACTTCTGCCTCTGCGATTGTACAAGCAATACTTTCATTGCTGAGAAATATAGGGTGAATCTTATAGAACCGGCCTGATGAATTTGTTAATAATTCCGCTGGTGATGCATATAACCGCTCACAATTACGACATCATAATCCGTGGGCCGTGCTGAGTCGAATGGTGTGCTCATGATCCGGCAAGTGGCAGCCCTTATGCTGCAAGGTCAAGGACAATCCCGAAACGTGTCTGCAGTGCGCAGGCGACAGTCATGGAGTTCACTGTTGAACAGCGAGTGTTTCTAGTGCCTACTTGAAAACGGCGGACATTTTCAACACCTGCTCTGATCACGGCACACAATCCAAGATAAGATATGTGTAAATTACTTTCATATCTGTATGGTATATTTTATATTACAGCTTATTTCGTCGGGTCGGTTCTATATGAATCACCCTGTACTTCATTACTACTTAGGTCGTTGATGAGCTACGTTCATAATTTTATACAGACCCTAAATAAAACCCACAAATTAATATAAATAACAAAATCGCAGGGAGTCGTTTAGATCTGCTTGACATAATTGTATTAAAATTGCCACAGTCGAATGTTACTCGCTCAGTACAGAATTGTATCAAATGTGATATACCGGTTTTTAGAAAAGGGGACAAGTTTTCACGCTATCTATACCTGTTGTCTGAGGAAATACTCTGCGTTCTCCTGCACAAACACATTTATATTTTGTCTGAGATTTATCTGAGGGTGCTTTGTAACTTCAGTAGGGATTCTTACGGGAAAAGTGCACTGTGTTCACAACGTGGTCTCCGGTAAGCCGAATTCGGTGCTGAAAATACTTGTAGGATCCAGTAGGTTCCAAATGACAACGAATAATCTACGTTACATCCTCACGATAATGGCATACACGTAGACACAATGTACCCAAAAAGCAGCTTTGGCATTTCTAGCAGGTAGTCTTTTCGAGAGGCCTGAAAGCCAAAATCAAAAATAGGTTCATTACAAAAAGACGTAGAGAAAAATGATCATGGCTTAGTATTATTTCAAGGTGTAAGAACTTCGATCATATTTATACATTTCGACTATCCCATGATCCATTTAATGACTATGTGTCAACTACAAAGTTTATAAATTATCCTTAGTGCCCATGGTTTATGCTAACCGTCTTACAGTGTATACACTTTTTCACCTTACTCTTCACTTCCACACTACATGTTTCAGCACTATGTGCCATCCTCAGGTGTCTATGCACTTTAAACTACTGTACTGCATGCCATAATGTCTTCATTCTAAAATGACTAAAATCTGTATTCGTCATATATGTCGATGAATTCTAAATAATAAAAATTTTCAGGATCCAGCCTACGTCGCACTCAAAGACGCGCATTACGCCAATCCTCTTTTATGTGAGCATTTTTCCTACATACATTTGTGTATCGTGTTCTGTGTTGTGTTTCTCTCCTGTTACTGCATGCTTTGTACTGCCAACGCGCGTGACTGCTGCCTAACAACGAGCTGTAATATTCGTCCAAGGAGAACATAGCTTCCATTATTGAGTGTTGGAATATGTTTAAGGAGCCGTTACCTGGCAATGATCATATACTGTTTTCACGCGCTTAACCGAGGTGTTTACAGCGCTGTTGCCTAGCTATACAGGTTACAACATAAATCTTACAATACCATCAACACGGTTACCGAATAGAACATGGTTCCGTTTTTCTAAGCATTAGAATATATGCATACCATAAAGACCAGAGCCCGGATATTGATGACATGTCATCTTTTTCCCTTGTATCTTACGCGATGCTCTTAAATATATATATATCGGATATGAGCTGCTGGTTACAGAAATGTAAATTTTATAGGTAATTTTTGTCATTTTTTGACATTTTCAGGTTTAAGGTCATTTTTTCATTTTGGGGGTAATTTTTGGTAAATTTTTGGACTTTTAAGGGTATTTCTTGTCATTTTTGGCCATTTTAGGGAATTTTTCTTCATATGTTTTCTGAAATGTGAATAATATGAAAGCGAAGTGTTCTTTCTCTTTCTCCTTTAGGTCATATTTCTGGACTTTTTCGGTCATTTTTTAAATATTTTCAGGTCATCAAAATCCGGGCCCTGATAATGACTTAGGTGTTTGATGTTATGTGTGTGTGAAGGTGGCGGGTTCAAGTCCCGATGAGGATACTGAATTGACCAAATCTTCCAGCCGCACTATGGCCCTGGGGTCGACTCAGCCTCTAACAGAAATGAGTACCAGGAATTAATTAAATAATTATCCTGGGGAGTAAAACGCGGCCGGCGCGTAAGGCTGACAGCCTTACCGCCATCTTTGAGCCGATTGTCTAGATAATGTGGGACCCTCAACGACTCACAACCCTATGGACCTTCACGGCCTGTTACAGGGATAGCTTTATTTTTTTACTTTACCAACTGAAGATGACACAGAAACAGAGTTGAAGCATACAGCTGGTAAAGAGAGAAACGCCATTAATTCTAGGTAGATGTGTGGATCGTATTATAGGAATAATATCCATTAATTTTATTAGAGTAATTTCAGTGTTATAAGGACAGGGTCATCTATAAACTGAATATCTCTCATTTCACTTAAAATTCTCTTGTTTCACTTTCTATTTCCTCCTCCCGTTTATGTTTACAGACCTCTAGTCTTTGAAATGTTGAGAAGAGGTTATCGTGAAGTAGAAGTTCTTAAACGATTATCACTAGAACAAAGGGAATTTCGTCTTGAAGAAGAACAAAGAGGTGCGGTTGAAATCATTGTTTCTTTCAATGGCAAAAACGAACAAAGGCACGAAATGTGGTCTGAAGACACGAGGTCAAGTAGCAACAGAAAAGTATCTAAAGTGGGAATGGATTTTCTTAATGGGTCTCTGCCCCACATCATCGGAGCTGGAAGGGAATATTAAAAGCTTTTGTGTTCTCACAGATAAAATGTCTTCCTAATTTTTGTATTTGAATGTGCCCGAAGTATAAGAGAATTTCAGCTGTCACGCGTGACTTAGTACATCATTATTCACACCTCGAAGCGGAGAAATAGGCGTGATTTTAGAACTCTTATTACAGAGAGAACATTACAGGCCTGCAAAGGAACTTCTTTATATTCGCAAAAATTAAACGTGTCCCTTAATATTTTATACCTTACGATGGTGGTAATGATGATCAGCATGAACTGTAACATAGTTATTTGGTTATTTAGTTTCTTCGTTAGGTAGTTAGTTAGTTAGATACTTGAAGAATGCCCTCTTCTGGGATGTGGCTCCGTGTAAATCTTGTGTAAACCGATGTTTCGGAGAAACGTCAGTTCACACAAGATCTAGATCACGCCACGTCCCAGAAGAGGCCATTCTTCATGGTCATCGCGGTGGAAACCTCAAATCTTACATAGTTAGGTACTTAGTTGTGCGAAATCTCTTGAAAATAAAAAAAAATAATTCTGGTGATAAGAACGAAAGTGTGACTTAGCACTGGCTTCCAGGAGAGCGTTTCCAAAAGCCGTATCCTCCCCACCCAGGCCACCCCGAATCTTTTTCCGATGTCAGCTAAAAAATAACGGGTCGATAACAAATATCCTGAAACAAGTTAATTTTCAAATTTCTTATATTTCACCTTATAATGATAAAATTTATGTTTTATTTATAATGCAGTTGTATGCAAAGAACTGGAACGCCTCAGTGCGCGACTCTTATATAACAACAGTTTGGATCCACCTCAGAGCAACACAATATTAGTGGCTGGAATTAGTGGAGGAG
This sequence comes from Cryptotermes secundus, assembly GCF_002891405.2. Classification (NCBI taxonomy): domain Eukaryota; kingdom Metazoa; phylum Arthropoda; class Insecta; order Blattodea; family Kalotermitidae; genus Cryptotermes; species Cryptotermes secundus. Next base: position 679,194 of record NW_019744126.1, read on the forward strand.
AGTAATTCCTCGCTCCAGATGGTACGTGTACTTCATTCTGTGCCTAATTGTATGAATGATTCCACCACAGCAAAGTTCGTGGAGCTAATCAATCCCCTTGAGAATCGAACTACAAACAATAGCAGTCAGCAGCGGTGGATGGTTAACCTCAGTAGCACTTCTGTGGTCTGGGAATAGAAAACTCTTGAGATGCCTCACCGAGCACGGATAATTACAATGATTCCATGTACTGTACATACCTCTCGAACGATCTCTTGAGTGCTCAGAATGGATATTAATAATATTAACAGCATTGCGAATAGGCCTTAATGGGAATAACTGGAACAGAGCCTAGTGGATATTTGGCACAGGATTCTGTGTCTCGAGAATCTGTGCTGAAAAATAGAACTCCTAATTATAACTCCTATAATTGAATTTTACATTAAATGACTATATATATATAACTTTAAACATAAAGAAAGTAAAGTTTTGAAAAAAGCAGTCTTCTGGGATTTGGCACCGTGTATATGTGGTGTTAACCGACGTTTCGGAGGAACGTGTTTTTACCGTTTCTCACGGTCTCTTCGCTTTGCAGATTTCTTATATTTTTTCTTCTACCCTGAAGATGGAGGCGATACGTTCCTCCGAAACGTCGGTTAACACCACATATACACGGTGCCAAATCCCAGAAGACTGCTTTCTTCATAGTCACCGCCGTGAAAGCCTCAAATCTTAAAAGGTAAAATTTTCCTTGTGCCTAACTAATTAAGCATTACATCATGAAGGCGTATGGAGTGCATGTATAGATCCAAATTTTCTTGACCTCTACACTAGTTAGAGGTGATTGGTAAGCTTCACTATCCGGCCGCTTTAGCCCAGGGGAAAGAGCCCCAATACCCACTGGATAGGTTGTTGGGTGTTCCTCACAGCCGATCTGGACAACATGGAGAAGAGAAAATTCTTGACTTTACTGGGACTCGAACTCCGAGCCCTTGGTCGTTCAGCCCGTAGCTATTCGCTATACCGACTAAACTATCCCTAACTTTAAACATAAAGAATTATAATTAACAAAACACTACATATTTCGACTTAAATATTCGTCATTAGGTGGTACGTACGTAATGAGAAACTGTTATTGAAATATCTTTAACGTTCTTTTTCTTGCTGAAAAATTTACCCAGTTTTAAATTGGTTTATACTGTTTTACATTTACATATAGTTACTTTGAGCAATCATTATTTTACCTTTGTAGCTCTATCATTGATAATTTAATTTACAATTAGTTTTATTAATCCTGTAATTACTAAACACGACAGAAATCGGAATTTACAGGAATAAACTATACTTCTATTTACGGAACACAGGAGCTACCCAGAAGAGAGATCATAACTGAGAGTTGCAGAAGAACTTCAGCACGAGTACCATATAACAAGACAAGAATAAATATTAATAACCACTTGTGTCCGGAAACACTTCATTTGTGAACTGTAGCTGAAAAATTGCATTTACAAGTGTTCAAAATGTCCTCCATGATATTCAGTCTTCGCCTCGACACGTCTGATCATGGGCCTTCGCATGTTTTAAGAGACGCCGGTGTAGTTAAAAATAATCTGACAGGCATTCATGTCGCGACGGAGAAATTCCTTTTCTCTGTCATCAGGAGCTGCATAAGGGCTATTCGCCATACCCACAAGGAAAAATCGAGAGCAATCAAATCTGTTGTACGTGGAGGCCATGCAGTGGGTCCTCCTCTACCTATCCATCTATCATGATGAGTGGTTATTGAGAACATCTCGCAGAGCGGGGCTAGACTGTGCCGGAGCACCACCAAGCAAGTTCAGTATTCTTCCAGCTATAACTCACAAATTACATGTCTCCGGACATATGTTAATACGGACATTTGTTCTTGTTTTGGTTTGTAGAACTAGTGTCCAAAATTTGTCTTCAACTTCCAGTTAGACTTTTTACAGAAATTCTGTGACACCTCCCGCACACTAGCACGGCCTTCACCGAAACACACGCTGTGACATCACACAGACGGACACATGGCCAACTACATGGGATAGGCAACAGTGGAAGAAGAGAGCCGACGTTATGTTCTTGTACTAGCAGGCCAAGGCTTCAAATTAATTTCAACTGGCCCCCACTAGTTACTTCCCCCCCCCCCTTGGCACTACAGCCCCAGTGGGCCTAGGCCTGCCTCCATGAACTCCGTTCACTTCGGTTTTTCTAGATCTTACACATTCGGTAGGACTCCTTGGGCGAGTGATCAGCTCGTCGCAAGGCCTCTACCTGTACACAAACACAGAAAAACGCAAACAGACATCCATGCCCTGAGTGGGATTCGAACCCACGATCTCGGCTTCCGAGCGAGCGAAGACAGTGCATGCCTTAGACCACTCGGCTACCGTGATCGGCTATTACTTTTAAGAAACATAATTATTTTAATTACATTATTATTTTAGCTTAATCACGTTTCCTCTTTGCAGCAATCCCTTTATGTTGATATATGTTCATCATACTCAGAAAGAATTTCTTTGTAGTGTTGGCTGGGCCTTCTGACGTTGGCCAATTTTGACCCAAATTTGTAAAGGCAATCTTGTATATTAAACTTGGTGCACTTAATGGATATTACTATTCAATCATGTTTCTTATGCTTTTTTCATCCCCTCTTTTGTGCTACGTGCCACGCCCATATCACCTTCTCTGATTTAATCATCATTTTTGGTGAAATAAACAAATTATTCCCATCAGAGTGACCGATCGAGAGAGCGAGCGAGTCAATGAGTGAATGAGTGGATTTACAGTCACATGAGCATCTACGGTTACTTACGCCTGTATAGAATTCAAGTTAATCCGTCTTTTGCTAAATCAGATATAAAAATGTATAAAATGAAGTGTGTTTGAAACAATACTTCTCTGACTAATAACGTACAAATTATAAATTTGAGCGACACTAAATAATGCGTTAACAATTTACAGTAAGGCAGGCTGTGTATGGCATAGTGAATCATAAAACAACGGACCTACAAGTAAAAGGACTCCGTCGAGGAATTCGAAAAAATAAAATCGACTTGTCCACTGCTCCACTATGAAGAAATGCCACTCCGGCGCTCATAATATAGCTAGCATGTCATAAAACATGCCTTGAAGATGGCACATTTGACTGTCTAAGTCAAAAAGAGAACTCTCCAGTAGGATTTGTAAAAGTGAGCTAGAGATTACAGTGCACGAAAACAGGTGCCAGCTCCCGTCTCGCGTGAGTATGACTAATTCCTGATGGAGATGAAGCGAGGGGGTCGCACTCTATCGGATGGCTTCACATTCTAGAATTTGCCCCGCGTATGCGTCCAGCTGTTATTTCTGAACTGAAGATGTCTCAATGAAGATAGAACGAATATCAGTATGAAGATCTTGTCCTGATGCCAGAATTTCTTGCTAAATTGCCTCCTTAGCAGCTGCGTTACTGTCCCTATTGCCTGCACGCCTTTGTGGCCAGTTACCAAGCAAAATACAACAGACATCCTCAAGGATGTCTCAAACTTGATCCACAGTCGCCATAATGATCGGGTTGTAGGGCGTATGGTTGTCCGGACTCTACAAGACTCTCGGCAGTCTGTACAGAGGAAGCGACACCGCCGAGCTTCACAACGGTAAATAGTATACAGTTTGGCCACTTAGACGCTCAACCAGATATACGGCATAAGCCATTCTCAGCTCGGCAAGAAGCTGGCTGTCCGCAAGTGCGGAAGCTACGTCTGGCGCGTGTCGAAGGCGGCAGGTGGCCTCATATGCTAGGGATGAGATTATGTCGCGAATAACAAGCCGTAAGCGTAAGTGAAGGGGTTGAAGGAGGGTGTGAAAACGTAAACATACACACTATGTCTCGAAAGATTGTAATGTATAATTCGTAACAGTTCAAGTGGGTCATATGAATTACCGCGTGGATAGATGGATGGTTGCAATTAGTTCCCACCTTGGCCTCATAAGAACACCAGAAAAATTCGTTCTGTAAAGAAAGAGGCGCGGTTCTGCGCATTACACGTACAGACACTCAAGCGGGCTGGGGCGAAAGACCCTACTGGCGAATCGAACTCTAATATTGTGGACGGCATCAGAGACCGAACGGGGTGGTAAACGAAGCTGCTATAGTCCCTCTTGGATAGCATCGAATAGCAGCATTGCAGTACGTTCACCGCCCAAAGATCTGTCACACAAATATTTTTAAATGTTCAGTGACTCTCACAACGAGCGCGGCATTATTGCAGTCGGGATTCCTACGAGAACAGATTCGCAAGAACAAGGCCTAGAAATGTGAAAACTGGAAAAAGCGCTACGGCATCACTCTTCTTTGGACCAGAACGGAGGGAGGGGGGTTTATACATAATCCGCAGTCATGTGAATTGTAAATTTAAGGCATTCGCTGTGGAGGAGGAAATCCCATTGTACAGGGCCCAACGTGGCAGATGACTTATATGGATCCTCAGACCTGACTAATTGTGCCCATGCTCCGTAAACTGCAGTAGACAGAAATTTCATAAACACAGGGTGATGCTGAGGTAGATGAACCAAACGGATTAAATATCCCATTGCTGGCTGTTACAACACAAGGTAAGATTTTCCTGAAGTTTTGGAGAAGAAAAGATATTACCGAGACGAACATGGGGAAAAAATACCGAGGAAAACCCTTGAAATAAACACTGGCAGCCGCCCATAAGATTCCACAGGTTAGGAATCCTTGGGATACTGAATTATGAAATTGAAATTTAAGCCTTGTCCAGGTCAAAGACAGCGACAGTGCATTGGCGCATAAGCAAATAGTTCTGGGAACAGTACTTGTGCTACAGAAGGTGGTCAGGGGTGAATCTAGGCCAACGGAATTCAGAGGCAACTAGAGAGGAGATTTATACTCTGCAGAAGCCTACAAGCGAAGGGTTGCCTTATTTTCCATGGTCTTTCAAAAACAACTATACATGCTGAATTGTCTATAACAAATTAGAAATGAGAATAACGTACTTTCTTTCCAGACAGTTGGGAAAGTTTTCCCGATCTAATACGATTGTATAAGGACAGTAGGTACTCCTTTGCCAAGGATGGATGATAAGAAAGCATCCATTTATTGCTCCTCTCATGATCTGAGAGCTTACCGTGATAAAGGTCGAAACGGAGAACAGTTCGTTAATAGCAAATTCCGCGTTATATTGCTCTGAGAGGCAAGGGACGAAGTTTAGTGACAATGTTTCTTCGTTATGTTTTGAAGGTTGCAAGAAAAGACAGTAATACTCATAACTATTAGCAGAAGCAAAATGAGTTCTAAGTGTACTAGCCGTGTCTAGCCGGAATGTAATGTCATCAACGCTATGTGAAGTTGTAGAACGGAGATCCCACTTGCCTGACGTGCGCCACCGCTTGTTACATCCGACGCCCGAGCGTCTAGACAAGGAAGGGTTCCCATGAAGTTCACTTGGCTTCGCGTGTAACCCGCTGGCAAGGAGGAGTTTCGATGTAATCAAGTTACTACCCGTGTGATGGGCATGGACGGATTTTAGAAGTAACTTCGGATCACAAGTCACGTCGCGATATTTAACTGTCCTGTAGGTGCAGTGGACAGATGAACGTTACAAAATATTTTTGATATTTCCCTGTCCACTATCCCCATTGGTCTGCACAGGGCTTCAGGCCCCCAATCTTCCCCACTTCAGAATCTTGGATCTAAACGTACATGAATATACATATGGATATTCATTCACGATTCTCGCTTGGACCCTGAAGATGGAAACATCATTTCTACAAAAAATATTGCCAACAATGCTTATGCGAACATGATACGAAAACCCAAGAGCAGAAATATCAACATCAGTTTAAATGGATTTGAAATTTTCATTTCTCATGTTTGGCATCCTGTTGTGTATGTCACTAATATATAAATATGTTGGTCGTTCGCAACAACTTTATGCTTTTAATAAATAACTGAGAGAATCAAATTGTCGATAAATCAGTTTAATTTATTGAAATATTTTCACGCTGCATATTTCGGTCCTTTACGACAATCATTAGGCATTCATAAACAATAAAATATATCCACGTTCGTTACCAAACTGCATGACGCAGTGTATCCATTGCTAAAAATACTGTCATATAAAAGTATTTTCGCATAAAATTACGATGTTTAAATGCACTCTAATATTTGTCAAGTATTATTGAAAGTTGTCAAAAATTGTTATTTTTCATTTTTGTTACAAAACTGTCTTAATATGTATAATGGGGGACACGCGGTAGCGTAGTTGGTTGAGGCACTATTCTACAAGCAGGAAGGTCGTGGGTTCGAGTCCCGATGAGGTTTTTTTTTATTTACCTAATTCTTCCGGGCCGCAATATGGACCTGGGGTCGATGCAGCCTCCAACATGCCTCACAATCCTATGGACTTCCAAGTCCTGTTACAGGGATAGGTTTACCTTTTTATGTATAGTAGTTTCTACAGGTGCTAATACGTTTCTCATTTTTGTCCTTATGGGGACATGGATGTTGTCTGAATGTGTGTTGTTGGTGTCAGTGGTCGCTTGTAAATAGGATGTTTTGAAGTCTGGTCCTTTTATACAGGTATTAACGTTGCGTGGGTATACGTTCTTGGTGTTGGCCACATGTCTTCTTGCTCGGGTGGTTTATCTGAAAAGTTTAAGAATATGTTGTGAGGGAATAATTGTATTGTATGCTTTTTCTGTAGATTTATGTGGAAGGCTTTCTGGTCGTGCTCTTATTTTCTGTTATTTTAGTAAGTTTTTATTTAGTGGAGTTTACTTGTGATGTTGTTTCTGGTTTTCTGAAAAAAAATGGAATCCATGAGGTGTTAATGTAATGTAAATTTGAATTATGACTTTTAAGTATAAGCGTACTATGAGATTAATGTTACAGCGTATAATTCCTTTGTGGCTCAGTGACCTCAATGTCGAAATGAAACGACTGGATCACTGTTTCATTGCGGCAATCACATTCAACGAGGAATTAATTACATCGTTCTTGCAGCAACTACACGGTCCTTAGAACCATTAAACATTTATAACAAATCGAGAATTATATTTACTAGACTGGAATACCCTATAATCCTTTTATATATCATTATATTGTGACGTTGCCAGTGTCTAGAGTTGACTGCATGAGATCGAATAGCATCATGGTCGATGAATGATATATTACAAAGAATCTATAGGGGAGCTGTCGTGGCCTAATCGAGATTTAATCCTGGTATTTGCCTGGAGAACCTGAGGAAGTAATGAAAATTCTCAGTGCAACATGGACAATGGGATTCGAACTGAGCACATCCGCATATGATTCTAGAGCGTTCTTGCTACCAAAATCGGTTCAGCGTTGCTTCTTCTGAACTTACAACGTATCCATGAAATCTGTCATTATTTTGTACAAGTACAATCAGGACACGCCTTGACTCTTTATCATTTATAAATGAGACAGTTGTCCTACACAGTACATGACTGATGACATTGCTGTACTGATATTGTAGTTGCAAAAAAAAATTGTCCTTAGTAATATAATGAAGTCAATTTTCTTCCTTCTGCGTCCTAGAGAAGAGAGTTATAATTTTGTTATCCATGCGCGGTAGATTGATATGGTTTTTGCGCTGGGCGATGCGGATGTCCTCAAAACAAGCCCATCCCCCTTTCCCTCCCTTTTGCAGTCGTGCAAGACAAGTCGTTCTGCTGTGGATAACAGCCACCAGCCTCCCTTCTCCACCACTACCGCCACACTGAATACTATTTATATGCAGAACTGAAGCGTCCGAAGTAATTATTTTCCATTATGGATTGGCTGTATGAATGTATTACTCAAAACACAACTGTGAAAAACTGAGTTTTAAAGTTACCGAAATTTCTGGAACTAAGCGATTCCTCAGACATGACTGAATAAAATTTTGGAGGGTGGGTGGACTGCTATGAACAGCTCCGTACAAGAAATTTAGCATATTATACTGTATAAGCTATTCAGAAGTCCTCGAAGGGCCTAGGAGTCCGGTGGAAAAATCTAAACAAGAGAACAGCAACGTGATACTTTGTGAAATCGAGGACGACGCAATGGAGTCTGTTCGTAGCACGCACATGTTAAATGAAAACTGCATAAAACATTTTACTTGGAAGATATGAACTGAAGCTTCTTGAACATTTTCGTAAAAAGCTTATTTTTTACGGTAAATAGTTGTCAGCCCCACGCCCAACCACCAAGCTGGAGGATAACCACTTGCCGACTGTCCACGACTACATTTCAATATATTCGCAGCTTCCCTCAATACTTGGAGGTCGTCTCCTCCATACACAACCTGAGGACGCGCCATGTCTTGTTGACAAGGGACACACCTAACATGTCTCTGACATTAATGGAGGAACATAGACTGAGGGTGTTTGAGATCATGGTCCTGAAGAGAATATTTGGACCGAAAAGAGATGAAGTGACAGGAGGTTGGAGAAAACTACATAATGAAGAGCTTCGTAACTTATACTCTTCGCCAAGTATAATTAGAATGATCAAGTCAAGAAGGATGAGATTGGCAGGGCATGTAGCACGAATGGAGAGAAGAGGTATGCATATAGGATATTGATGGGAAAGCCAAATGGAAAGAGAACGCTGTGAAGACCAAGGTGTAGGTGGGTGGCTAATACGAGTATTATAATGGATCTTAGAGAGATAGGCTGAGATGGTATGGTTTGGATTGATCTGGCTCAGGATAAGGACCGATGAAGGGCTCTTGTGAACACGGTAATTAACCTTCAGGTTCCATAAAATACTGGGAAGTTATTGAGTAGCTGTACAATTTGCGGCTTCTCAAGAAGGACTCATCTCCATGAGTGAGTGAGTGAGTGAGTGAGTGAGTGAGAGAGAGAGAGATGAAATGAAGAGAAGGAAGGATAGTATTAAAAAGGATATTCAGTAATTAGTGTGTAAGGTTGTGGGCTGCATTCCTCTGACTCAAGATAAGCCTAGTAACAGGCTGTTGTGAACGCAGTCATCAGCCTTCGGGTTTCATAAAGAGTGGGGTATTTCTTGATTAGCTTTTGAAGGCCTCAGCTCCATGCGGTTAATTACACGATTTGACATAGAACATACAGACCTTATCTCCAAGGTAACGACATTCTTGTAGATTATGCGGCTTGCGATTTACCAGCAGCCCCTGTACTGTGACGCAGGCAAGAAGCTAATTCTACAGCAGACACAAAACAGTGGTGTGATATCTTGCCAGCTGCAGAGAAGAACTCGCATCTCCTAAAGTCTGTGTCAAGAACAGAACCTCCTGAGGCGTTGTTAACGATATTTTGTAGCTCTCCTTTGAAAACTTGGTTTAAGACGGGAAGACGCGCAAATTTCTAGTATGGAAATACAGCGGTATTTTCATTACAAAAATGCAATACGTGATCTACAAAAAGAATTTCATGAACGAATAATTAGTAGAGGTTGATGGTAATATGTTAAATTGCATGGTTTCATACCCCGGAAACCTCGAAGCAAAACTTAAACAAACAAACCAGTTTGCGTGTAGAATATAATAACCGGAACCCATACTCCTTTATTGAATTTAGAGAAAATAAAATTTTTGTCACACAGCACTTTACGTCCTTGTGAAATACATTTGAATATTGTAGTATCCCGCTTCCTATGCCTACCATAATACCAGGTAAACTATTTGATGTGGAGGTAAGGCTGTGGGTTTGTATTCGGGAGGTTCTCAATACGAATCAGCCTACACAGAGTCTATCCTGACATATATTCTGCAGTATGCCTCAGTCCATCCGCGCAAATGCCGGATAAATAACTTTATTAGGCCACGACCTCTTCCTTCCAGATCCCCTCCAACTCACGAGTCGTCTTCCTGTGTGACGATATATAATCCAGATTCTGATATCGCCGTTCAATAACCCTTCCTCCCCTACCCCACACACACATACACAATCACGGCAACAAACATGTTTCACTGACACCATGACTTAACGAGCATAGATACCGAGTCGGTGGTTGCGTCACAGCGTTATGCCAGCATTAGCAGGGGCGATAAAATCGCTGTTGCCTGTGGAGGCAGACGCTCTGTGCATTAATTAAAATAAAGTTTTGGGGAATATCTCTAATGAACAAGGACAGTGAAGTTTGAACAAACGTTTCGGAAGAGAAGCAGGATTGTTTAATTCGTTATAATCAAATAATAACTTCTTTGCTATCAATAGTAAACTGTTCTCTTCTGAATGAGGGCCTAGAATTAAGGTTTTTGGATTTAATTACAAATATTTAACCCGGACAATGCAGTTGACCTCAGCCGATAATTGATGTAACAGTTGGTGAGTGTAACACAGATAGGATTCATGAACTACACTGAACTTTCTGTGCGGGTTGACGTAGCTGAAATGCAGTAGATCCTCTTGTTATTAATTCCTGTTGGGATATTTGCTAGCATGACTGAGTTTCTCCGTGGTGCTATTCAGTCTCTCGATGAATATGCCGCGACACTTCTCCACTTAAGTCAAAATCATCTACGTATTCCCCTAATACTTTGCGGTATATATCGTATAGTCCAGCTGCTGACAGTGTCGTGTTTAGTCTATCATTAAACATAATTAAGAGAATATTATGCTGAATACTGTCCAGTGTTTTAAACATGTTCCTTACGCATAATATTCCTGGAAACTGAATCAGTTTCCACCATAGGTGCAACTTGGAAAAGGGTCTTTTTGAAACAGCTAAGACTCCATTCTTGTTCTAAAGGTCGGCTCACCTGAGTAAAAAACTTTCCTTCTTAAGCATGATGATAGAGCCGGATCCAGTTTCAGAATGTTCATATACATATTTTTCTCCGTAGGATATTCACGGGCGCTATTTCAGTAGGCAGACTGTATGGTGACGATGGATGTATAATGAATTTGTAAAGACTTGGAAGAAAACGGTCATGTTCTAGTAGTGGGATTTCCCCCGAAACTTTTTTGGAAGAGCTTAAGGAAATAAATGGTCAGGACTGCCGGTATTTCTTGGTTAGCGCATTGAACAAGGCCATCACCCAATACAGACGGCCGACAACTTCTCACTTCTTTGTGAATATTTGTTCATTTGTCCTTGCGCTCATCTTTGAACTCTCTACAGCGTTGACTTATAGTTTCTTCACTCATTACATTTTGGCCATAAACAGCTCATAATTCACGTGGATTTCCCCAGCATTCATGTTTTTAGCATAGAGAAAGCGGATAACAGCGCTAATTTCTCAGTCGGTGGGTTTATCAACTGCATGATGTCATAACTCACTCTGTAGAGACAAGAACAAACACTAGGTGACCAGTTACGTGATGTTTTACAAGGCTTCCTCGCATGCGCGAGCTCTCTCCCGCTCCTACTTTAATTGCCTAAATTAAACGGAGATTTCTTTCCGAATCGCGCGCGGAAGTTATGTAGTGAGTCACGAGCACGAGAGCAGAATTCTGTTCACTGCATCATCTCTATTCTGTGTGTGTTGATAACATTTTAATATAGATAGGTAAACTGCAGTTCACTGTGCAAACAGAATTGTTTGGAACGGACTGATTGTACTTGTAGTTCATGGTAAATTGAGTTAAACTTCAGCCTCGACGTACCATTGTATAGCATACAGGACTGGAAATGAGTACGGGGAAATGAAGACGAAATAAGAATACGAAAATTTATATAACAAATGAGAGTGCTTCCTTTTAATTTCTCAACGATGTTACACTAAAATTCATATAATTTATCACCCACTGTCACAACATTTGGAAAGCAAATAAACTGCTCTGCTCAGCCGAACAAGCCACGGTCTAACCGAAACGATCCTCAACAAGCTGAATTGCAGCCCACTTACTGAAGAAATTAATATTCGGTAAATGAGTGTCTCTTCTTCTGTAGAGGAAACAACAGTTTTATACTACAATATTAACAGCGCCTGGCTCCACGTATGCACACTGAACACCTCAGCTTACATTTAAATTATGCAAAATAATTGCAGCTATAATGAACTTTACTATCTTTTAAGTCCTAATAAAACACCTCCCTTTTCAAAATACCATGGGAACGTATGAAGTGGCCAGTTTAGTAGCACGTAATGGAGAAACAGTAATTCAACAGAAAAGTACACTACGATATCCTCACGGAACTTCGCTGTTTGGGAACCACTGATGTAAATGGAAGGATAAGTTTAGAAAAGAAAATATATAATTTACGAGGATGCGAAATGCATTGCAGTCAAGACCCGGATTGACATTTATGTAAACGATCACTGACGTTTGGTTTCCATGAAAAGGCATTTCTTGGTAAGTTGAATAATTACTTAAGGAAATGGTTGTACGAGGCATTTAGTTATGTCTGTTTCCCCCCCCCCCGGCACTACAGCCTCACTGGGCCTAGGCCTACCTCCATGAACTTCTCCGTTCACTTCGGTTTTTCTAGATCTTACACATTCGGTAGGACTCCTTGGGCGGGTGATCAGCTCGTCGCAAGGCCTCTACCTGTATACAAACACAGAAAAACGTACACACACAAACTAAACATCCATGCCCTGAGTGGGATTCGAACCCACGATCCCGGTTTCCAAGCGATCGAAGACAGTACATGCCTTAGACCGTTCGGCTACCGTGACCGGCTAGTTATGTATGTACTCAGTTGATTTCGATCTGTAATCACGATTTACTTTATAAATATTTATTTCTGGTATAGCACCATGAAATCCAAAATTCGACACCACTGGGAGCCCGTTCCATATCCTAAACAAGAATTACAGGAACGCACTGAGTGGCGGTTAATTATCTGATAATACATCTGAAGGTGATCACTGTGCATGTTGACTACTATAATGGTATGTAACTTATAAGCAAGTTGCGCTACTCGAGCGTCTTGTCTCTGAAGACCGGGTTACGACACGTTATCGAACATCTTCACCTCATCACTTCACGAAAGGAGCATTCACCAATTTACATGGCTCACAGTTCCCTTTATGAAGCGTTAAAGCAGTATGTTGTCATCCATCCAGAGTCCTGTTCCTGTTAAAGGCTAATGTAGATAATATACACGAACCACAGTCGGTGATTTTGTGTTCAAGCAGTCCAAGGTAGGAACTGGTGCTTCGATCTTCCACAGAAAACACCCATCTACCTGTGCAGTTACGTTACGTACAGCTACAAATTCCTTGCGTCATTTGAGAGCTGCGTTTGCATACTCACAAACAAGAAAGGAGATAAAGGGTTTTGGAGATAGTGAGGGGAGGTGGTGTTTGGGGTAGTTCACCTTTTCACCGGCAGCAGGGGATGGCGGATGTTGTAAATCTCACACCCTAGACACAATTATCTCAAGTGCTCGCCGTCACCCCCCCCCTCCACCGTCTTGACATCCTCCCTCTATCCCCCTCATGACCCGTACTACAGAGTAATGCAGAACAAACGCGAGCCTTAGATACGTGTGCCGGCGTTGTCTACAACAATTCATCTTCTCAGAGGGGAAGAAGAAAGAGAAGGAAACGAGAAAGATAGAAAGGAAAACTAAAGAATAATAAACACGTCCGGAGCAGAAATTCACAAATGATAACGAGACACTGACTACACAGGAAGGAAGAACATGTTCATCCACAGAGAGAAAAAAAACTGTAATGAAAGAGAAATGACTTTGTGTAAAGAAATTTCGTATCCAGTACATTCTCATTGCACTGTGTACGTACGGTACTCACTGCTCCTGTCCGGGTTGAACTCAAAGAGATTTGTTTGCCACGAAACAGATTCGACACTAACATGTTAGAACATAACAAAGCACTACACTACACTACACTTTGTATCTATAAAGAAATACGCTTATAAAAGGTAAAGTTATCCCTGTGCCTAACTAATTAAGCACTACGGCCATGAACGCGCATGGGGGAGTTGATGTATAGATCTATAATTTCTTGACCTCAGCACTAACTGGAGTTGAGTGTTCAACTTCACGTCCTGCCATTTTACCCCCGGGGAAAGAGCCTCCAATACCCATTGGATAGAAGGTTGGGTGAACCCCTGAGCCGGTGTGGACGACGTGGAGAAGAGGAACTTCTTGATTCTACAGGGACTCAAACTCCAACCCCTCGGTCGTCCAGCCCATCCCCAGTCGCTATATCTATTACGCTATCCCGACTCATCGAGATACGCTTAACAGAAGGAAAATCTGGCATTTGGCACATATAAAGTCATTCTAGTAATAATGAATAGTTATCTTTATAATAAGCCTTGTAATTAAATATATATATGAAATTCATATAGGATACTGATTGCGAAAGCCAGAAGGAAAGAGACCACTAGGAAGACCAAGACATAGGTTGGTGGGCAATGTTAAAATGGATTTTAGAGAGATAGGATGGGGTGGTGTGGAGTGGATCGATCTGGCTCAGGACAGAAACGAGTGGAGGGCTCTTGTGAACATGGTAAGGAATCTTCGGGTTTCATAAAATGCTGGGAATTTCTGGAGTACCTGTACAATTGGTGGTTTCTCAAGAAAGGCACAGTTCCATGAAGATAGTTAGTTAAATAACCTATTAATGCATTTTAACCCTTCACGCATACTAAAGTTTCATATTATGACAATGTATTTGTAAGTTCTAGTTGTACATCTTACCGAATAATTCGGATACATAAGTTGTCAATTTTTGTTTAACGGTTCCTCTATCCGAATTTTTCGATTAAATGTACAAAACGAACTTGGAAATAAATTATCAAACTATGAAGATTTGAAATGCCTGTATAACCTACATCGGAAATAGGTATGCAGTGAATGTTTGCATAAATATTTAATTATAAGAACAGCGTAACTACTAACTACAGTATCCACTACTAGAGGTCTGCCTTTATATGATTGCCAAGAGCTAATTTTCCTTTCTGTTAAGCATAGCTCTTTGTAGACGCAAAGTATATTGTAGTGTAGTGTAGTGTTGTTTTGTTGGATTACTCGTATTTGTATTGATATGAAACGTGATCCCTAACCCTGGTTAGATGTTTCGTAACAGGGCGCTGCGTCAACGCAGTAAAATCTCAATTGCTGACAGCGTCGGTTACAACACAGCCTAAATTAAATAGATAAAAAGTAAATGAATGGGAGCTCAAAATAATATAGTGAAGTCAGGGTGAAGTAACAGGGGACGGAGAAAACTTCTTCTGGAGGATGCGCATAGTTCCATTCTTCACCTTAATCACCATGCATGAAAAATTCATACATAGTTTTGTGTAATTCTTAAAGAGAAGGTTGAGAAACATATGTGTATGCAGTTGGAAGAGGTTGAATTAATCTGGCTCATACAAAGACCCTTGTCGATCTTTTGACAGAGCATTAATGAGCATTCAGAGTACATAAAAGGCAGAGTCCTCACTGACTTTTCGAGAGGCTCTTCTGTTCAAAGGACTCTTGTTACACTGGGATTTTTATTTAGGGTCTAATTAATGCTTATCATTAACTTATGTTGGATAAGAACATAAGTAACTGTACTTAAATTTTTTGTTCCTTTCAGTGTCAGACAGTGCCCTGTCTGATTACTGCCACGGGGCTGCGGGCTGGATGGCCGAGGTTCGGTTCCCGGCATGGGAAAGGAATTGATCTCTACTTCGTATGGTCCAGACCAGCTCTGGCGCCCACCCAGTCTCCCGTACAATTGGCAAAGTGGTTCTTTTTCCCTGGGGTATAACGGCATAGGCATGAAGCCCACTCACCTCCATCTAGTGCCGAGGTCGAGAACAGTGGTAACTCCACTCCTCTGTACATCTTCACGGCGTGGTGCTTAAGTAAGTTAGCGAAAGAAAATTTTACCTTTTACTTTTGCAATTGTTTTATTTGAAGCCCTCTCTTATCAATTAATGTATAAAGATTATGCAGTAGTTCTTACACCTATTAAAGTTTCAGATAATTTTATAAACTTGCAGAGCACATTCCAGTTTCGAAAAACTCTGCAATCATAAGCACAGGCCATTCTGTTCGCAAACACTGCTTCTTTCTCAGAAGAACTATGACATCAAGTAGCAAGTGAGCAACTGCAGACGAATATTTCTGGGATAAACACTTGAATAATTCAATTCGTAAATTCTCAATAGAGAATCCGAATAAATATTACACAATAAGGACGAAATATGTGAAATCTAAGCTGGAGTGTACACGTATATTCGATAAATTTGGAAAACCATTTCTCATAAACACTTCAAGGCACTCAGACTATACTTTCTGTGAAATATCTTCGCTCTTGTTTAAGATCACAATGTGACGTCTGAGAGAATAGCGTGTACACAGATGGGGACACACAGCTGGTCCAATATCTAGGCTTATACGCATTCAGACACAATTACTGTATCTTGCAGGGTTGTAAACTCAATTTGCCTGAAAGAAGTGCCATTTCTTATTATTTCACAACTAATCACAAATTACTGAATTATATTCCATTCGTTAGTCACTACTCTGAACTAATCGCAATACATTTATGCGAGTTATTATTCTCAATATTTCTACATTTATAAATTGCAATAAATCAGTCATCTTATTGTGCTTTATGACATAATCGAATTTTATATGAATATACTGCACTGAAGAATATTCAATAGAACAGAATAAATAGGATGTCGATGGACTATCAGGAATCTATATTTCAGTTCCGTTGCAAAAGAGAAGCAACATAGTTTGCAAAGTTTTAGTAGAGGCCGTCAGGTGGGACAAGTGTATCACTGAATCAGCACACACCTTTATACTTCCCTATGGAAATGGGAATGCTGAGTTTTACTCAGGGGCAGGTCTTTCATGATTAAGAGAATTACATTAGCAGTTAGGACGGTAGGTATATTTAGCGATAGGATGTAGAATAAAACATGGACACTAGGATTTAAGTTGTGCTATATTATTGTTCCAAATGTGCATGCCCAACTCAAAATAACGGTGATGACAACGAGGAAAGGTATCTTCCGTTTATTCGAATAGTACTCTAAGAATTTCTAAAGAAGTTTACGATATTCCAGTGACATCTTCAGACCAACAACTGGGACTAAACGTCTACATGAAAATAACAATGATAATGAGGTTAGAGGTCAGAAAATATGAGTTAACTGATAATTGAATAACAGTGTGTAAGAGACGTTTGAGTCTTTGGAAAACTTTGAAGATAATGTGGACATCAGCAAGACCTGGGAAATTTAAGCAATAACGAGTTAAACCAGCATGAACTATGGTTTGATGAGGAATGCTCAGAAATATTAGATCAAAGAAGCCGAATAAATTGGAGTGGTTAGAGAACAGAAGCCAAATGAATGAAAATTATGTGAAGAATGTAAGATGCGAAACTAGGAGACATTTTCAGAAAAAGAAAGGGAATGCTTGAAAGACAAAATTAATGAGCTTAAAAGAGAGTACGAACAGGAATATGAAGGAAAATTGAAGAAGAAAAACTGAATGTAAGGAATGTTAACCACCTAGAACTAAGTAAGTAAAAGATAAGAATTTTGATCTGCTTGCATATCGAGAGAGTACTTTCAACAGGGAAAGAATTATTTCTGCCGGCTACCGAATTTTTATAGAGTTGGCGATATTAGGAAGACTGGATCCATACAAATCAGATGTAAGCATCTGCTTTTAAATCGATATGGGAATTTGATTTGTTTCATTCTGGTCCGTCAGACTAACAATTACAAAGACAAAACAGCTCCGTCCAGCGTGACTATTGAAGTTTTTACTATACTTGAAAACTTAGCACCATTCAGTAATTTGTAATTACTTGTGAAATAATAAGAAATGGGACTTCTTTCAGGCAAATTGAGTTTACAACCCTGCAAGATATAGTAATTGTGTCTGAATGCGTATAAGCCTAGATACTGGACCAGTTGTGTGTCCCCATCTGTGTATACGCCATACTGTCAGACGTCACATTTTGATCTTAAACAAGAGCGAAGATATTTCACAGAAAGTATAGTCTGAGTGGCTTGAAGTTTTTATGAGAAACGGTTTTCCAAATTTATCGAATATACGTGTACACTCCAGCTTAGATTTCACATATTTCGTCCTTATTGTGTAATATTTATTCGGATTCTGAATTGAGAATTTAAGAATTGAATTATTCAAGTGTTTATCCCAATTTTCAAGTAGTAAAACTTCAATAGTCACACTGGACGGAGTTGTTTTGTCTTTGCGATACAGGAAGTTTGAAAATATGTAAAGCTATATGTACTGAGCAGGAGCTTAGATAGCTCAGTAGGGGTAGGGACAGACTACAGGCTGGACGGCCGGGGTACTATTTACGGCAAAAACAAGTGGTCTTTCTCTTCTCTTCTTCGCAGTGTCCAGACCAGCTCTGGGGCCTATCCAGTTCCCTGTGAAATGTGTACCTGTGTCCCTTTTCCTGTAGGTAAACCGGCACAGCCGTGGAGCTGACCAGTCATCTCCATATAGTACCAAGGTCAAGAATGGTGGAGTTATATCCCTGCTCCCCCTTGCTTCTTCATGGAGTGGTGTTTAATTAATTAAGCATAATAATACTTCACCTCTTTCACTTTAGAGTTATTTCGAAGTTCTGACAGAATACATCCAAGCGGGACATATATTATTACAAACTAAAATCCACATAATTTTTAATTTCATTTCATTTAATTAAGAATTTCAAATGCAATTGAGGGGGTTCTCTTAATGTTCCTGCATCTGAAAGTGCGATAAATCTGACTGCAGTCTTTACTATCAACTTCACGAAATGTATTCCCGACTCTCCTCTCAAACTTAATTATCTACTCAGAGAAAATTATTGAGGGTGATCAGTGAAAATCAGGAAGTAATAGACCACCTGTTAGTAAAATTTCGGCCAATCAAGAAGACCGAAGAAACTGGCGACAGCCTCAACACGCCGCCTGCTTCTACTTGTTTCTTGACTATCTTATTCCTAGGCCGCGCCATATCTCAAGCGGTTAGTCGCTGGCTTCCCACCGCGGCGGCCCGGGTTCGATCCCGGGTCTGGTCAAGTGGGATTTTTGGTGGACAAAGTGGCGCTGGAGCAGGTTTTCTCCGAGTACTTCGGTTTCCCCTGCCAATCTTCATTCCACCAATTGCTCAACAATCACCCTCACCTATCATCTGGGGCTGGTACAATAGGCCAGAAGTGGCCGCAGTACAGGGGACTGAGTCCTACCTCACCAGCAACAAAAAAAAGCATCTTATTCCTAGAGCACAGAGATGGAACCGATATGTTCCTGGGAAATGTTTGGCCCTTTTGGAACTATATGACGTTAGAGCACGGAAGACCATACTCTGCAGATTTACTGTTATTAAAGGTAAATTTGTCCCTGTGCTTAAACAATTATGAACCGCGCCATGAAAACGTATGGGGGAATAATGTATAGATCCTTCATTCTTGACCTCAGCACTAGATGGAGGTGAGTGGTCAGCTGCACGCGTGTGCTGTTTTACACCCAGGGAACAGGGAAAGAGAATATGGTACCCATTGGACAGGAGGTTAGGTGGGCCCAGAGGAGATCTGGAAGCTGTGGAGTAGAGTAAAATATTTTGCTCCTGTCCGGAATCCTACCGCTGCCTTCCAGCCGGCAGCCCGTCGCTATTTCGAATGAAATAGGCTAGGCATGCACAGAATGTATCGGAGACATGAAACATGTATACAAAATTCTGATCGGGAAACTTGAAGAAACGAGTCTGACTGGGGAGACCTAGTAGTAGATGAAAAGATTCAATAAGAAGAATCTTAAAGAAATAGTTACGAGAGTGTGGACTGGATTAATTTGACTCAGGGTGGTGACCAATAGTGGGTTCTTCAGAAGGCGGTAGTAAACCGTTGGGATCTGTGAACATTGGCGATTGTTTCAGTTTGGTTGAGCAACTATTAGCTTTCTTAAAATAATTCTCCTCTTTATAGTTAGTTAAGACAGTTCATATGATAATGAAATATCAAACATTACAACCAAGAACAACTTTCATCAAACCATGATTTATTATGCGGGTACTAAATCTTCAATATTCCACATTCTATTCAACATATATTTTCTCATTATCAAGGAAGTTTTACCATACATAATGACGGTCGAAAATGCGTTGTTTATATCCTTCATGTTCCTTAAATATGTGAAATTCAATATTCGGTATTTCAACGGCTTTAAGTCTTAATAATATTTAAACAATGTTCAGAATTTCAAGTAATTCATTCATTCATCAGTAATCAGTAATCAGTAATACGTTACACGAAATACAATCCGTCCCCGTTAGGAAGACAAAATAATTCTGCTTAAGGAAATATGCTTTCCTTATTCTCAGAATTTTACGAAACCCATAAATATGCTTGGAGAGCAAAATTAACAGTCCTTTAACGTTAAAGGTGACGGGACAACTTTGCTTTAAAGTGTTTATCTGGCCCTCTTGTACAAAGTACAATCCCTCCAGCTTCACCACAAGCTGCTTTCTCAAAAGAAATGTAGGTTTGTGTGATCATTGTGTTATTTGTGTCTTTCTGTCTGTCTCTCTCTTAACATCTTTGTCTATGTATTATGCGTCCCAAATTATGATGCACTTTACGGATATATATGAAACTGTCACGAAATTTTCTCCAATGAGAGTCACTCGAACCTCAGAAGTCTCAGTTACCTATGTCCATTAATAACAACACGGTGAGCACATAAACTTGTGAGGATCAGCGAGTGAGTGAGGCTAGCGAGCTTTTTTTTCATTCTCATAGTGGGGGGTGGAGTCCAGCTGGATCCTCTCGGGTGACAATGATGGTGGAGAATTTGGTGGAATGAAGGTTGGTAGGGGAAACGGAAGTACTTGG
Organism: Cryptotermes secundus; assembly: GCF_002891405.2. Lineage (NCBI taxonomy): Eukaryota > Metazoa > Arthropoda > Insecta > Blattodea > Kalotermitidae > Cryptotermes > Cryptotermes secundus. The sequence goes on from NW_019744126.1 coordinate 699,962, forward strand.
AGAAATCTTACCCCAGCGCCATTTTGTCCACCACAAATCCCACTTGAACAGACCCGAGCTCGAACTCGGGCCGCTGCTGTGGGAAGCCAGCGACTAACCGCTTAAGCTATGGCGCAGACATTAGAGACACTTTATTTATGTCGTGAAGTAATATATCTAATATGTATTATACACGTATATATTAATATTAATATATTCTAATTTAAATCTCATAATACCTCATTTTATGACTTTTTTGCGAAGACGGATTCATATTAATTACTAATTCAGTAATTGTGTAATTTATTTCTGATCCACTATGAAAATGATCCATAAATCGTAACATGTAGTGACAAAATCATAACGACAATACAAATTAATATCGATCTGCTTACTTAGTTACTTACTTACTCATGGAGCTGAGCCCTTCAGGGGGAGCCGCCAATTCTGCAGTTACTCAAGAATTTTCCACCATTTTATGGAACCCGAAAGTTCATTACCTTGTTCACAAGAGCCCTCGCCTGGTCCCTATCCTGAGCCAGATCTATCCAATCCGTACTATCCCATCTTATCCTATCTCTCTAAGATCCATTCTAATATTGTCCACCCACCTACGCCTTGGTCTTCCCTGTGCTCTCTTTCCTTCTGGCTTTCCCACCAGTATCCTATACGCATTCCTCGTCTCCCACATTCGTGTTACATGACCTGCCAACCTCACCCTCCTTGACTTCATCATTCTAATTATACTTGGAGACGAGTACAAGTTATGAAGCTCCTCATTATGCATTTTTCTCCAACCTCCTGTCACTTCATCTCTCTTCAGTCCAAATATTCTTCTCAATACCCTGTTCTCAAACACCCTCAGTCTATGTATATCGATCTGCTACTAATTTTTATTTCATTTCATTAATTTTATTAAAAGTTGCTGCGTATATTGTCACATTAATCTGATCTAAAAGCTTTGTAATTTATTAATGACAAAATTTTAACAACTCTATCAGCAACTCTTCAATTTGCACACTCACCATACTCTGTTTTCTATTGTCAGTTTATGAATGATCTCAAAATATATAATTTTAACATCTGACATAAAATGCGCCTTTAAAAATATCAAAATGAATAAGTATGCATTTTACATAATTTATGGACATTCAGACATTCATTATTCTCAACCAATTACTGTTATTTAAATTTCCGTTCGCAACATTGTGTATGAAGATACAAAACCTCCATTTCTAATGGTTTAAATGGGTACACGATATTTCTCGTCAACTGCAGTCAAGACGTTGAAAGCTACTGTGGCCACTGCAGATGTCCTTCTACGAGTATATAAAACGAGTTTGGTACGTGTCGATTTTGTCACTGTCATTTCACAATTTCAGGTCAACTTACCAAAGTTCTGTCGTGCTTTAACAAGTTGCATGAATATGAACACGTCATGAACAAGCAAGCAGTTTTATTTCAGTGTGTACTTCCTATTCTTTGAGTACTGACAAAAATTTGACGCTGTTATGTGAACTGAAATATACTGTATAAACAAGAAAGTATACGATGAATAATTTATGGGTGTTATTCATGGGAAATGGTATTCAATTTCTGCCTCTACACATCGATGGATCAGATATGTAACTGAAAACGAATACGGGACAAATCAAGGAAAATTAACACTGCGAAAACCTATAAAACTAATGATGAAGCAGTTCTCATCGGATGTTACATTCGTCAAATAGCAAATAATACTGCCTAACTTTTTTACATAAGTACATTCCAAACCGCCGGTCACGGTAGTAGAGCGGTCTAAGGCATGTACTGTCTTCGCTCGCTTGGAATCCGGGATCATGGGTTCGAATCTCACTCAGGGCATGGATGTGAAGTTTGTGTGTGTGCGTTTTTCTGTGTTTGTCTACAGGTAGAGGCCTTGCGACGAGCTGATCACCCGCCCAAGCAGTCCTACCGAATGCGTAAGACCTAGAACAACCGAAGTGAACGGAGAAGTTCATGGAGGTAGGCCTAGGCTCACTGGGGCTGTAGTGCCAAGGAAAAAAGAAAAACAAAACATTCTTAACCACAAAAGCCAGAAAAAGATTAAAGATACTGTAGGTGTCAGTTTCGTGCTATGGGGAAGAACAGAAATGCATATAGGATAATGGTGAGAAAGCCAGGAGGAAAGAGACCACTGGGAAGACCAAGGCGTAGGTGGGTGGACAATATTAAAATGGATAGGATGGGATGGTATGGATTGGATTGGTCTGGTTCAGGATAGAGACCAGTGGAGGGCTCTTGTGAACACGGTAATGAACCTTCGGGTTCCATAAATTGCTAGGAAATTCTTGAGTAACTGCAGAATTTGCCTCTCCTCAAGAAGGGCTCAGCTCCATGAGTGAATAAGTAAGTAAGTAGGCGCCAGTTTCAACTTTTGAAGAGATGTTCTCTGTTGTTAGTAGGCCTCTCTATCATAACAAGTCTCAGACAATCTCCATGCTGTAAGGGGCCAACAATGTATGTGGCTCTTTGATTGTACTGCAACAAAGTAAACTCCAAAATGACTACTTGTGTTTAAAGCAGCCATTCCATAAGATATGTGAGACGGGCTACTAACGGCTTCAATACTGGCCGTCCCTTCATTTTGGCCATGGGTCGTGGGGGGAGAAGCGCCGCTGTGTAGATGGCTCTGATAACTTAGCATTACGATCTGCAGAAACCTTCATACGTATACTTCAATGGAAGGAATCAACCCTCTTTCTGTTTAAGATTTGTGCGACTTTTATTTTATTTTCATATTTGGAAGTAGAAATGTTTTATCAGAATTTTAATAGTATTACTAAAGCTGAAAGCAAACAAACGTGTCACATTTAAAAGTAAGTGTCAATACCTTGCGCCGCACAACCTAATATTACAGTAACATACGAGTATTATCTGCAAAAAGCAACGCTGATAAATAATCAAATAAACTTGTGTGATATCAAGTTCTTTGGTTCTTAAAACCAAAATGTAAGGAAGCAAGAAAAATGCAACGTCTCTTTCCAGAAATTCCGTAATTTTCATATGTGACTTAAAAGCGTAAAGTGACATGTTACTTCTTAACAGTGTTTATGAAGCTTCTTGGAGCCTGAATTGCTCAGTCGGTATGACGACCGTCTACGGGTTGGACGGTCGAGGTTGAATTTCCGGCAAGGGCAAAATATTTAGCTTTACGCCACATTGTCCAGTCTGGCTCTAGGGCCCAAGTAATTTCCTATCCAATGGGTGCTAGGGTCTCGTCCCCCGGAGATAAAGCGGCTGAAGCGTGAAGCTGACCACTCATCTCCATTTAATACCGAGGCCAAGAATGATGGAGCTAAAGTTAAATTCCCTCATATATCTTCATGCCGTGAAGCTTAATTTTTAAGCGCAGTGAAAACTTGACCCACGAAATTTAGTAAAGATACTCAAGGAATATCAACATCAAACGCAGGAAATTTGGTAAAGGTATCCCTGTAAGAGGCTGTATAGACCCGTACTGTAGTGAGACGTCCTGGCTACATTTTTTTAAATAATCGGCTCATAGATGGCGTTGAAGTTGGTACGAACGTTAAATACACGTCTGATATAAAAATTGTATTAATTTCATACAGTATAATTTTAAAAGAAACTCCGAAGAACATACAGATAGTACAAACACAGCAGGCCATGAATAAACACGGAAACACTAAGAATCTCCTTTCGCAAGATGGACAGGCGGCACAGGAGCAGCCACCTCCAAGAATAACAGTAGGAGAATTGACACGAACCTTTATGGTTTATAAATTTTAAGCTTGAACTAGAATGTTTTTAAAAAACTTTAAAAAGTTTTAACACCAGGAAGGTTGCTGTAAATGTGAAAGGTTGAACACTGTGTACATTGTGCATTTCAGACATCATGTGTATATATAATTAACATCTATTGTAATAGTATTTTCCGAAAAAGTATTGATGCCCTCTGAGGATGATCCGTAGGGATCGAAACATGTAAGGGTGACGAGTCTTCAAATGATAAAACTTAAATAGTCACATTAGACAGTGTTATTTTTGTCTTTGTAACATACAGATATTTTTCTTAGAGTTTTATAACTTAAAGTTTCCAGAGTACATTGGGACGAAGTTTGTGTCTCCTTTTATGATTCTTATATTATTTGCTTTCCTATTCCATTCCACTGCCCTCCATATGTATCTATTACTCTGCAGTCGCACATCATTTATTCTTCATTTTCCTTTCTGCAGTCCTTATGAATGCGAAATCAGATTCCTTTCTTGAGAGACGTTAATTTAAAACGGAGTTTCTCGGCATCTCATTCCGTTCCCTGCATTTTCTTCGTAGGTATCAAAGGAACGGCACCTCTTTATAGCAAAACGTTGTAACGACAATTTGTGAAATGTAATGGGATGCAATAACATGAAGACGGAGTGACGGTGGCAACCGAGTAGAAGAGGAAAGGGGGAAAGGGGGAAGAGAAAGAAGTCCTCTCATTACCAATACTAATATTGACTCTACAGCAAGCAATGACAACCCGGGAAGATGTCGTTTAGATACATGAGTCTTAGTACATCGCCTTCAGAAGTTCGAAATGCCCCAACCGCCATCATTAAGCTCCTTGGGGCGCCACCTCAACATAAATAATTTCTAAACTGGGAGCTCGTGTACATCAGAGAGTGCATTAAGTGTGTATTCCGGAATCCAAGTGAAATAAAAACATATCATTTAGACGAAAATTACTACGCAAATTAGAACAAGAGGAAAAGAGATACTACAAAATGGTTAAAGCTGACTGAACTTCCTGCAAATTTTAAGGGAGAATGTGTTTATTTATTCATCGGCGCTGTTAATAACACATAGTAGTCCCATATAGTATCGAATGATAGAGAGATAATAGCTATAGAACTTGAAAGAAGGTCAAAATAGCGCATTTAACGTTCCTCCTTGCAATTGCCTGGAGGGGCTGAAGAAACTCACGAAAATCTCAGTCACGAGAGTCTGTGTCGCGGCTGAGATTCGAATCGGGCAGCTTTCAAGTCCGAAGGGCCAGAAGATTTGTCGCTTGTGTTAGTTTGCCCGGTTGGAACATATGGAAGGGCATGCGTATAGCGGAAGCTGCAGTTATCTGATTATTCTTTCCTTAACTCACTTAGAAAATAAAGCGTAAGCTACAAATACCTGATCACTTTCTTCTTCGCTTATTTAAGGAATGTAGCTTAAATTACAAATATTTGATAACTGACTTTTTACTCCGCTTAGGGAATGTAGCTTAACCCCTTCAAGCCGATTGGTTACTATATGTACCACCAGCTTTGACATGGACCAGTGATTGAGATTAGTTATTTCTAAAGGACCCAACTGAGTAGATGTCTTCTCCTTCATCTGAGAACGGAAACAGATCCAGTTTCCGAAACTTCGTGTTTCCTGTCGTCTAGAATACCGGATGATGGAAAAAGTCCCAAAGCCTAGTAATTCTGTGTGTTATACACCATCGTCAGAACCGTTTAGAATGTACACTGCGTCTCCATTAGAGACACCAATCGGTTTATTAGGGTTAGAAAAATATTCGCTCTCTATTCTGAGAACCGTGGGAAACCAGAAGTAAACTCTGAAAGCAATGTACATTGTTCTGGAACTTTAAAACGAGAAGTAAATGTCACAGCCGCTGTGTTCAAAAGGTTAAGTTCGGTGTAATTCCAATCACAGCCAATGATTTACATCTTGTCGCTTCACTGACGATTCAGAGCATACAAACATGTGCCAAAGTGCTCTAGAAATCCTGACGAAGGTTTACGTATTCAGGATTTAAATTACTTCTTCAAGTCCAGTACCTGAATTTCAATGTCACAGAATAATTTATTTTCCTAGCGTGCTTTCTCTGATTCTTAAACTCCGTATTATTAGGTGTCGAGGCGTTAGCGACGAATAGGACTGCATGCACAAACATCGAAAAGTTCCTGGATCAGATTCTATCGCGTATGACAATAGAGATTTGTACGAGATCGAAGAGGATTTTCTATTCAGAATTCTCCTTCGAATGGTGCTCAACGAAGTACAAACGTGTAGACCAAAGTAGGAATAACTATTCATCTCTTTCTGTTCCTGTCATTTTCCTCACGAAACTCAGCTCTTTGGAACCGAATTCTCTGCTGCCTTTGTCACAGACGCATCCACGGAATCGCCTTCAAGAGGGAGACAATGTACGAAAATCGTAAAGTACTCGTATGCTTCTATAATTTATGAGCATTTTTCTAACTGTACCCCAGTCCAAGGACCAGGGGCGGCCCGAGTATAGGCTGCAGCACCCCCAATTTCCACATGATATTATCGATAACATTTACATAATGAGTCCTTTTTTCTTTAATTCTTTCTTTATACTTGTACAATACAATATATAATCCTTAAGCTTAATGTCAGTAGCCAAATCTTTGTATGGAACTGTGCGCTTCTGGAGCACCACCCCCACTAATTTTAGCTACGAGCCGCCACTGCCAAGGACGTTCAAGTTACGAGATGAGGCATGAACTGTAGTATCACCGCCTAAAGCCCATCTTTCACCTTCTGCTTGAAAATATGTGTTAGGCCTAATGAACACATTTTTTCATTGAAATATTTTGAAATATGATGAGGAATGTCGTTCTTCCTCTCTGGATATCACAACAATAATTTCACCTTCTTTAATAGTGACGATATAGCGACTGGTTACAGGCTAGACGACCGAGGGGTCCGAGTTCGAGTCCTGGTAGTTCAAGAAATCTCTCTTTCCCACGTCGTCCAGACCGGCTCTGGGGTTCACCCAACCTAATATCCAATGGGTAACTGGGGGCTATTTCTCCGGGGTTAAAGCGACCGATGTGTGAAGCTGATCACTGACCTCCAACCAGTGCCGAGGTCAAGAAAATGTCGGTTTATACATCCACTACCCCATAAGTCTCAATGGCGTAGTGCTTAATTAGTTAAGCAAGGGACAAATTTACCTTTATATCTTTGCCTTAACAGTGATGCTGGAACAGTGCTAATTAGACAGTTCCATGGAGCTGAGTCTTTCCTTAGAAGCCAATATTTGCCCATCCACTCAAAAAATTTCTTTCATTTTATGGATATCGAATGTTCATTACTGCGTTATAAGAGCCCGCCACTGGTCACTGACCTAAGTTAATAAATCCCTTTTACTTCCTTCCTTTCTGTATCTTTTCTATCCACTTGAAGGTTTTTCTTCCACTTACGTTTAGGTCTTCCCAGTCTTTTCTTTCCTTCAGGAGTTCGTATCGCAATCCCAAATGTACTACTATGTCATGCGTGACACACCCTACTAATCTCCCCTACATTCATTTTATTACCCTAATAACAGCATGCGGTAGCGTAGTTGGTTGAGGCATTATGCTGCAAGCCGGAAAGTCGCAGGTTCGAGTCCCGATGAGGTGCATTTCTCAATCGATCTAATCCTTCCAGCCGCAAAATAGCCCTGGGTATCGAATCATCCTCTAACATATATGAGTACCAGCAATCTTCCTGTGGGTAAAGGGAAGCCGGCGCGTAAGGCTGATAACCTTCCCGCCATCTATGAGTCGACTGCCTAAGAAAACGTGGGAACCTCGACGTCTCACAATCCTATTCGCCTCCAAGGCCTGTTACAGGGATAGCTTTAATAATATTGGGCGAGGAGTACAAGATATCAAGCTCCTCATTGTTCATTTCTCATCGGCCTCACATTATTTCATCCCTCGTAGGTCCAAATATTCTCCCCAGCGCTATGTTCTCAAACACCCTCAACCTATTCTTCACTATGTATGAGAGACCAAAATTCACACCCAAACAAAAATTCCAAGTAAAATTATGATTTTATATATTTTAATAGTCATGTTCTTAGATCTAGGGGGGCCGAAAATTTCTGAGCTGAAAAACAATGCCTTTCAAATGAAACTAAAATTATCACATTAACGTTGTTTGAATCGTAGGTTAAACTACGATCTTGCATTAATAACAGAGGTCATATCACTTAATTAGCGACACGAAGGTAACAGAGTCTTTGTTTGGGTATGTCGGAAATTGTTTATATTTTACATTATTGACATTTATATTCTTGGAATATTCTTGGGGGTAAAGGGCGGGGGGGGCGCGTAGCGCTGACAACGTTGCCGCCATCTATGAGCCGATTGTCTAGAAAATGTGGGAACCTTAACGTCTCACAGCCCTATGGGCCTCCACGGCGTGTTGCAGGGATACCTTTACTTACTTACTTTTTTTAATGCTAGTGGGGTGAGACCAAGTCCCTTGTACTGCGGCCACTTCTGGCCTATTGTGCCAGCCCCAGATGATAGGTGAGGGTGATTCTGGAGCAATTGGTGGAATGAAGATTGGCAGGGAAAACCGAAGTCCTCAGAGAAAACCTGCCCCAGCACCACTTTCTCCACCACAAATCCCACTTGACCAGACCCGGGATCGAACCCAGGCCGCCACTATGTGAAGCTAGCGACTAACCGCTTGAGCTATGGTGCGGCCTCTTACTTACTTACATTGTTTATATTATTTAAAATTCTCTAGGAATTTATTTAAATCCTATATTTATATATTAAGAGATATTTGAAGAAGATCAGATGTATAAATTTTATTGCTATCTGCAACAATATAAGAATAACTGTCTTGAAATCAAAATAATTTTCAACTTCACGGTTATGTTGTTCATAAAGTATGAATTTGCATTAGTTCCTGATGAGCTGTAGTTATAGATGATCTCGACCAGTGAAACTTTATTAATACTATCATGTGTAGGGGTGACCATTAGACGGGATACGGATTGAATTATTTGATTTACCGGCACTGTATACACACCACACGAAACTAGAGGCTCTTACAGCGCTGCCGCTAATCTCCACACTTTACATTTCACTATTGCAAACACTAGTTTCTTCAGTCTATTCTAGTCCCCGCTATCCGTTTCTTGACAATTGATTTCAACACATGAATTCTAACAATCGCACTGAGTTACAAACTCCAGATATCGAGGTACTATATCACACGTAAAATATTCTCTTCATAGCCAGACTTTCAACTCCACTGAATTGTACTCAATGTTTCTAGTACCTCAATGCCTCATTTAAACTCCTCTGCTCTCAAGCTCATATTATGGCAGGCTTGAGTCTCTAAACTCAACTTACTTAAAAGATCTCATTTTTTCTTTTCATAATCCCTCTTCACGGACCACACAGAAAAAACAGCTCTTCTACTGTTGCGTGAATTCGTCTCTGCGGAAAAGTATTTATATCGTCCCCTCCTAACAATGGCTGTAGGTGTCACATCTCGTATCCTGACAATTCTTCTATTGTTGCGTACAAGCATTACCTAGCTCCAGAGTTCTTGCTTTGAGCAAATACGGCACAATACTGACGGCTCTATTCTAGTCTTCAATTAATTTTACTTGCATTCGATTTGCGTTAGAGACGGCGGGCAACACGAAAAGATGAGACCAATTGTGGGACAATATTAAAACAGATTTCAAAAACTTGTATACGGGAGAGTGGACGGGATTCAACTGGCTCAGCAGAGGGTCCAGCGAAAGAGCTCTTATGAACACGGAACTAAATATTATAGCGAAGAAGATTTCTGTCTTCTGGGATACAGAGCATTGTACTTCTTTGTAAGTCAGCCGAAGTTACCGAGGAACAAGTCGTCTCCGTTATCAGCTTCTCCTGCAACCTGCTTCATGGGGGTTTCTTGCTTCGTTTATTCTACAATCCTGAAGATAAAAGTACATGTTATTCCGAAACGCTAGCTGAATATCTACGAACTGCAGGGCATTATAACCCAGAAATTACTCTTCATAATCACACTGTGAGAACCTCAAATACTTCAATATTAATATTAAATTAAAAGTGAGAAGTTTCTCGAAGAGATGACAGACGATTAGTTCCTGAGAGACTTTGTTCCTAAGATTAGTAGTTGACGGTTAATCTGCTGTTAAGAAACAAAAATGTCACGTCGTTAAAATATATTCACTTCAATTCAATAAACTCTAGCGTTTCTGCTATAAAGAACCAGGAAACCGCAAATAAAATATGTCACGAGATAAACTGGTTGAAGTGTACGAGTTCCTTTCATTATAAATAGAAAGAAACAACATTTGCGCTTTCTTACAGAATGGAACGTTACAATTTGTATGTCTTTTCCTGCAATCCTTTAAATCGGGTTCTCTTCCTTCTACATCGGGAATTAAAATGTTGCTTTCCTGAAAATATACTGCGATAGATACTCTTGAGCTTGAATCCAGTCTAACAATTTGTTCAATTTCAGCTTTATTCATTGTTCCTTTCTAACCGGATCAAAATACCAAAAGGGAAGTTTATCACTTGCTTTCCTAACATATTTCTTGTCTCTAACGTACATTAGTGTGCTCAGAAGAGCTGACGAAAACAGTGATAAATCCTTCCTCTCCTCAAAGTGGAGGTCCCCACTCTCTTTAACACCGCAAATGTCACTACCGCTGAATGTAAACGTAAGTATCTCTTTGGAGATAAGTTTGTATCTCCAAACATCTCGAGCAATGTTTGGTTTCCTCGAAAGCAAACATTGTTCTACCAGTAGGTAAACTGCTACTCTCCTCCGCTAACACTAATCTTTATACCTGATTCCAGAGGTTCCAGATCAAGGTATGGTGGTTGTCCTATAACTGGATTTAGGCTTCATACCTGACAAACAGAACTAAATGCAAAAAACTGAGGTGTACAACACGTCCTCTTTCTCCAATTAACTGGAGTATGTACTTGTCCTGCCGATCACAGTGGCCGAGTGGTTTAGGCAAAAACTGTCTTCATTCGCTCGAACCCTGGGATAGTGAGTTCGAATCCCACTCGAGACATGGATGTCTGTGTGCGTTTATTCTCTTTGTGTTCTTCCCTGTGTAGGTAGCGGCCTTGCGAAGGGCTGATCCCCCGTTTAAGGAGTCCTATCGACTGTGTATAGAATTACGAAACTGAAATAAACCGTCAAGGTCCAGCATAGAGCTGTAGAGAGATATATTTACCTTAGTTAAACAATAAATTTACACGGCGTAACTATAACAGAATGTGTAGCAAGTAAAGGTTGAGTTATCCCTGTACTCAGCTGATTACGCATCACACCATGAAGACGTATGGGGAGTGGATGTATAGCTCCAGAATTTAAAGAAAGAATTCCGAATAAATGACAAACACTGATTACAATATTACAATACAAGAAAGAACTACAATTAAATTGTTGCACTTAAGACGGAGTTTGTTTCATAGACAAACACTGGCATTAATTTAATGGATTACTTAGTAAGGGTACAAGTTCACTGGCTGAATCATGTTCCATTTTCCGACTAACGGACTCAATCATAATTATAACACGGTTCATAAAAATGGAATATTGCAAAGTAAACATTCAGTAAGAATATATATGAGAAAAACACCGTCTTAAGTGTAACAATTTAATTGTAGTTCTTTTTTCTTTTTTCTCTCCCTCCTCCACACTACATGTTTCGGCCCTAAATGGCCATCATCAGGTGTGTATTTTTACGTAGCTGTTACACTGCCTGTTAAAATTTAAAATTACCAGTCTTTCTAATTGTATAAAATCTTTGTTAACCTACACGCGTTAATTTCATTTCTAAATTTAGCACTTTTTTAAAACTTTAATTCAAGTGACACGTATTAAAGATAAGCAGCGACACACACAGAGAGAGCCTACACAGAACAATACCTGAACAACGA
>NW_019744126.1:711693-763727 GCF_002891405.2 Cryptotermes secundus
GTGAGTGTAACAGGATGCTCAAATATAATATTCAGTAAGAAAATAAGAACCTGAACATGGGGCACATATATACAAATTGGCTACATATTTTGTGTAATTATGTAAATTTTAAGTATATGTATTTAATAAACTCTATCACTTTTGTGTTTTAGATATGTGCGTCTGCGTTCTCGTATATTCAGGAAGATATAAAGTAAAATTATTATAATCGTGCGAACTTAAAACTGAATTTATGAAGCCAGAAGAGAATAGAAATTTGCTGTCACATAATTCTTGAAAATTTAAGCACCATAAATCAACTCTCCTTTATACAGAATGTTTTATTGCACATCTACATAAAGTATTATCACTCTCAATGCCTAGAAATGGAATCCAAAGCAGTTTCAGTAAAACAAAAGTGAATGGGGAAATGTTCAGTTTCAAAGGTACCTAATATTCGCTATGAAGCACTGGTGAGTTGATAAGATTAGATGAAAGCTAATAAGCTGGATATGCCTCCCATCCCTTTCTGTTCTTTAAGAATATCCGTTCCATGCGTTACTGAGTGAGAGTCTGGCAACACAGATGATATCACGAGAATGTGCATGTGGAGAACCTCTTTTCCTGCAAATTCGGTAGTAGTTAGGAGTTTCTTCTCATCTTGAAGTGTTTGGATTTCCTTTCGAGAGAGTCTCAAGGTGCTGCCCGGCCATGCGTCTCAACCGTTCTCACAATAGTCACTGTCGTTTCCTTCCTTCACTTCTCAAAACCCCTCATTCCTTTCTCGCTGTCTTCCCCAATTTATTACAATTTCCTCTTCCTCGTCTCTCCTTGTTCCTCCTTCTTAAGCCTTCCTCCTTTGTGTTTATACTTCTGCATCATCTGATTTTGTCTTTGCAACTTACGGGACTTTCAAAACTGCTGATACCCATCCGTTTGTTCTAGCCGCGCAGCCCATTAAGTACTACACAATTTGCTGTCTTCAAACGGGTTTCCTGTCATATAACAAAGCTATTTTCCGTGTAATATTTGTGACAAACTTTACTTGTGAATTCTCAAAGCCTACGAACTATCTTAAATCGTTGCATCTTAATTCAAACTATTAAATTTCAAAGGGTGATTTCAATAGTAACAACCATAAACATGGAACTCCAGCATGTCCTCTTAACTACATGAACGTCAACTAATTTTATAATTAATCGTGCGTATATATTAGTCATTATTAAACAGAAACAACATAGTGTCACGTGCATGTGTGCCCTATAAGACGGAGGTTGGATTGGTAATTGGATTTATTGATCACAGTAACTCACAATAATACATAATAAATCTTCAGCCCAACCTTCTTCCTTGAGTCCCTAAGACTCGCTCAATTCTGATCTACGAGTCTCTGCCCGAACTTTTGGAGACAGAGTCACTCGCTATTACATAGCATCGGGTCGGACTCCATAGAAAATGTTTCCACTGCTTAGGAACGACCTTACACTCTTGTTGTGTATTTTTGTAGACTTTACCTAGCAACGGGTTGTTTGCCCAGAATCCTACTCCGCGAGAAGGAATTTATCGAGCCACTGCTTAGCAATGGTTGCATGCCTCAGAATACACATTTTCATTTAACAATTCCATCAAGAAAATGCTTATTATTATTGTTCATTCTTTACGTCTAGCAGAGGATTTTTTTTCATTTAATGTTCTTCGTTAAGCAAATATTCTGCATTGAGTGTTGAATACGTGGTATAGAATGGTTACGTCTGATGGTTTGACTTATCAGTGGAAGCTGTCATACTTTTATCAAAGCCACCATCCTAATATTCTGCTGAAAGACTCGGGACTAACAGAATAGCACATGGATATTCTATCAGCTTTTTTATTTTGACGTGTATTGCCTTATGAGGACAGATGGTTTATAATATTACACTTCTCGGAATGGACTATCCGTCTGTATGTCTAAAAGACTTCATTATCTGACGCATCATGAAGTGAAAAGTCACAGTTTTCAATATATGGGAAGAGAATAAGAAACGCTAAAGAATAAGAAATTTTTTACTATTAAATGACGACGGTGATGTTAATAATTATCATAATGATAGTAATAAGCAGAGGATAAATGTGTTTTGTTCTTAAGCACTGAACCAGAGTTGAGTATAAATGGGTGGAGGTGAAGCTCCATGCATTCTTAAGAGTAGAGTAGCCTATACAATACATTACTGATCCATCAGCCCTGATATCAAGAGACGACGTTTCTCGTTGCATGTTGATATCCGATCATCCAAATGCATGATAAAATTACAACATAAATTTTGGTAATGTACTTTAAAAATGTGATTGATGTTAGATATTTGGAATCAACGGTAACAAATCAAATTACATTCAGAAGAATAAACTCAGGAAATTCTGCCTATCCATCACTTTACAGTATTTTGTCTTCTCTACTGTCCAAGGAACTTAAAAGTAAAGATATTGATGCCCATGGGGAGTGGAAATATAGCTCCAAGATTCTTAACTTCGGCACTAAATGGAAATGAGTGGTCAGTTTCACACCCAGCCACTTTACCTGAGGGAAAATAGGTCCTGGCACCCATTACACGGGAAGCTGGTTGGGCCTCAGAACCAGTCTTGGCGCTATAGAGAAGAGATAAATGTCTTGCCCCTGCCGGGAATCGAATATTACTTCTTCATTCGTCCCACAAGGTAGGTTCTATACCGGCAGAGCTATACCGACACACTTCTAACAGCGTTAAGACTGAAATACCGAAACTCTACTTCTATCTCTTATTTTGTATGGGTGTGAGACCTGGTCTCTCAAAGAAGAGGGAACCAATGAAGTGTTTCTGAGAACGGAGTCCTGACGAGAGTATTTCGGCTTAAAGCATAGGAAGTGATGGGAAGCTGAATGAAATATAATGAAGAACAGCTGCATAATATGTACTGTGCACGTGGTAATATTGTGAGTGGGACATGTAGCAGGAATGAGGAGTCCAGAAATATACACAGAATTTTGACAGAAAAAGAAACGAAAGAAAAGCTACTTATTGGAAGGCCAAAGTAAGGATGGGAAATACCATTTCAATGAAGTTTAAGGAAATAAAATGAAAAGCTGAGGATTGGATTTAAGTGGCTCGGGATGGGGACCGGTGTAGAAGATTAACGAAAACGATCAATATCGTTTTGGATCCGCAAAAGATGAGGTTCATTTTCAGTATGTGATCGACAATTCGCTTCTCAAGGACCCTCCTCCATAGACTTACTTGCTTGGTGGCTAGGGTTCGAGGCCTCGGAAACGGTGTACAGGAGTCCATTTCCTTAGTCACGAAACTTGGTGGGATTTTCTTTAGATTTACGAGAAAATCACCTTGAAGAATCAACACACAAATAAGCACACAGTCTTGAACCATTTACCAACCGACGCCACACATACTAGAACACGTGTATTACAACAAGTTTAACACACCAGAACATGAACACAATATCATTATGCACTTCAGCAAACATAAGAACAGAAACTACAATACTACACCACAGACAGAAAGAAAAACTGTCTACTAATTTCATTAACTTTTATTATTGTCATGTGTCCGGGATTCCGTGACTAATAATAGCGGGTTCTTAATTGGGTAATTGGATCCATTTGCACTTCTATTACAATTACAGCAAATTATAACAGTTCCCAATCAATGGCTGCTTACGAATCGCTCCATTCCTTACTGGACTACGAGTGTCTTCTCTTCCACTGCGATGAAATAACGAAAGAAGAATGGAGACTCACTTGTGATTGCCCTTTCTTAACTCGGGGTGAAATGAATAGGGACCGCCTGGAACAAATCGTCCATTACTTCGTCTATTCGTTGCTGAGGCAACGTGCTTACCGAACCGTTGTCTAGCACTGGCATATTCGTCACAATATAGTTTAGCTTGCACTTTAGCTTTCAATTTTAATTAATCAAGGTTAATATTTGAATGGAAGATAACGAATTGTAAAATTTGGCAATGTAGAAACTCACACAGAATATAAATACATTACTTGATGATGGTCACACTGCTGCCCGAAACATGTTGTAAAATGTGTTGAGAGGAGAATGAAAATGATGTGTACATAAGAACCAAATTGCCTTTGGGGTAAAACTGAGTGTTTCGAAGGACAGGGTGAAAATCACTAATATATATCAGATTAAGGACTCAGAATTGAAATTCTGAAGTTTCCTTATGGGAAGAAATTGACTTAAGAGATCGGAAATCGAAGGCTCGCTTTGACAATGGAACTGCTGCTTCATGCTCCAGGATCAAAGGACACAAAGGGGAAGAAGTAACAATCTATTGCTCAACAGACGGCAGTATTGAAATCAGAATATTGAAATAATATCTTTAATCTTATCAACAGCAAATATCACATGCAGATGTAAGAATTTCAATCTGTGACAGATGAGGGAATTCATAAATGAATTTTCATTCTACTTACTCGTACTTTCATCCACTTGCTAACAAATGTATCTGTTCTTAAGATATAAACGCTAAATATTAAAATATCAGAGTGTTCATTGCCTTTTATCTTAGGACACATTTCTATACCAGAACGTCAGTGATGTAGGAAATGGTTATCGAGCCTCTTGTAATCAACTAATTAGCTCAACAAATCATTCTAACGGAAGAAAAGGCAAAGGTAAAATTGTCCGGCCGGTCACGGTAGCCGAGTCGTCTAAGGCATGCACTGTCTTCGCTCGCTCGGAAGCCGGGATCGAATCCCACTCAGGGCATGGATATTTGTGTGCGTTTTTCTGTGTTTGTGTACAGGTAGAGGCCTTGCGACGAGCTGATCACCTGCCCAAGGAGTCCTAACCAATGTCTAAGATCTAGTAAACCGAAGTGAACGGAGAAGTTCATGGAGGTAGGCCTAGGCCCACTGGGGCTGTAGTGCCAAGGGGGAAAAAATTTGTCCGAGAGCCTAATTATCTACACGGCGCGACTTATACGGGACTGTAGCTACAGGGCCACGCTCTCTTAACCTCGGCACTAGATGGTGATGAGTGGTCAGTTTCACGCCCTTGCCTCTTGACCCCCGAGGAGGGTGGCGTTACCCATGCTCAGCATACAGACTCCCAGAGGCAGTTAGGACTCTACAGCGAAGATAAGAATTTCTTACCTCTTTCGGAAATGAAATCTCAACTCCTTGGCGGTACAGTCGCTATACCGACTGAGACTTACAGTTCTATTCCAAGAAAAGCAGCCATAATATCACAGAATGTATCACATAACACTTCCCGTACCAGAGGCTATACTTCACAATATAATCACCCATTCTATAGTGTGTCTTTAGTGCTATCACGGCATCATGTAATGTGATATGGACTTATCTCGTCATAGTGCCATGCATCATACAGCAGTTCACGTATCTGTAAAATCCACTGCACAAAAGCATATCATATATCATCTAACCTACAATAATTGCATCGTGTATTACATATCATACCCCTTGTGGAGGCGTGTTCTAGTAGCTCCACCGTAACCCTGCGAGTCGTACAAGGCGACAAAATGGAAACCTGGTGTCTGGGGGTAAAACTGAGTCATCATGTCACTGGGAGAACATAAATACAGAGACCTGGTCCTCCAGGTTGGATTTTGGACGCAAGGCTGACGAATTTTTCTGTAAAAATTATTGTTGCGAAGTCCAAAGAACTTAAAACCGGATACTCGAAATTTCTAAGGAGGGCTAGGGCTCAAAAAAGTTTCTTTTTCCGATGATGATGATGATGATTATATATCATAAGTCACAGCATACTACATTGTACAAAATCATTCAATCTATGTCATTTACGTGTACATCTTCTCATTCAAAATATTAAACAATATACCTAATAGTCCATCATATATGGTAGTACAGCAGTAAAATATTGTAACGTGTTTCGTTACTGAATAGGCCGTAGAGATTGTTAACTGGTTTATTCAACAATCTACAACTATCGGCTACAGTTAATTATAACAATGTTACGGGTTTCCACAGTTTACAAACCCTACAACAAAATCTCTTAACACTGTCTTCAAGAGACTTCAAGTATTAATAACGCGGGAGCTATACAAGTCTCCCTGAAATACACACTCCGAGTATAACTGTACTACAGCACTCACTATGTCTGGAAAGCACACGATAAGTCTTCCGCTCGTTGACTTCTTAGTTATCGCACACTCGCAGGCTGCTATGTTCCAACTGACTCGTAGCTGCTGTGCAGTTCGCTTATATAGACGTGCGCTGTTGCTAGTGTGACGTGGCGTATAGCCTAGGACGCTGTTACTAGTGTGACGTGGCGTATATCTTAGGACGCTGTTACCCCTTGGTGACGTCACCGCTGTTGATTCGCTTTGCATAGCTTCAAGGTTGCGGGGACTCGGCTAACGTCGGCTCCGCTCGGCTCACTTCGGCTCAGCTTGTGACGTCACCACGGGGTGATGACTTGCTCATTACGCGAGCGCTACTTTACCGCTGGGGAGGTGGGGGTCAACATGTCACACTATCATACCATAATAAACAGGTAACTAACCTGTGTGCCAAGAGTTATTTTGAAAATGTTATTAATCATATCTCAAATTGAAGAAATCCTGTCAAATTACGCCTTTATAACTGAGTCGTCAATAGGACATTATTTAGCATCCTAATGCTTATTGATAACTACGTAAAGAAGAAGTCGTCAAGGAAAAACGGCAGTCCTTTTTGTATTCCACAGCTTCCGCACAGGTCCTGGGGTTCAATGGGTGCCATGGGCATTTTTCCCCAAGGATGAATCGGCCGAGGAGGCGTGAAACTGGCCACTCACCTCCATCTAGTGTCGAGGACAAGAATGGTACAGTTATACGTCCACATCCCATAGATCAATATAGCGTACTGCTTAAGTAAGCACAAGAACTACTTTAACTAATCCAAGTAGCAAATTTTACAGTGAATTTAAGTGTAAATATTGGTCAATGTGCATATTCGTAACAAGCAATATTTAATATATTAATTGCCTGGTGATGGCCTCCATGGCCAAAGCAAGTAACAATAATTAATTAATATATAATATACCATTATGTAGTGAGCCGGTATAGCATAGTTGGTATAGCGACTG
Source organism: Cryptotermes secundus (assembly GCF_002891405.2). Lineage (NCBI taxonomy): Eukaryota > Metazoa > Arthropoda > Insecta > Blattodea > Kalotermitidae > Cryptotermes > Cryptotermes secundus. The sequence goes on from NW_019744126.1 coordinate 718,767, forward strand.
GCTACGGGCTACACGACCGAGAATTCGGAGTTCTAGTCCCGGTAGGGTCAAGAATGTTCACTTCTCCATGTAGTCCAGACCGGCTCTGTGGTCCACACAACTTCCTATACAATGGGTACTGAAGGCTCTTTCCCGGGGGTAAAGCGGCCGGTGCGTGAAGCTCCCCACTCACCCCCAACTAGTGCCGAGGTCAAGAAAATGTGGATCTACACATCCACTCCGCCATACGTCTTCATGGCCTAGTGCTTATGAGTTAAGCAAAGGGAAAACTTTACCTTATACCATTATATACCATTGCTGTGTAGAGGAACTTATTATTTTATATAAAAATGTTTATTTCATATTTCAGTCAACATAACAATTTATAAAAAGTATACAGATGAACTATTCACATGTAGATCGTATATCTGAGGCACAACATGTTTCGATCTCTAATGGGTCATCATCAGGTGCTGATTCATTTTAACTGCTGAACGTACACCCAATATGGATCCATATTATAGGGATGTTCTTTGTTTTGATATTGAACTTGTTACAAGATCGTCAAAGTTAAAATTAAAATTAATTGATTAAACTCTTATTTTACATTATTAAAATCAAATTTAAATTAGGATATATATAAGTATATATTCCTCGAGTATGCTGATGGTGTATTCCAGTTCTCATTAGGGAGTGTGGATTCTTGCGTGAAGTAGTTACTCTTTGGTTATGTCGGTATGACGTTGTGACGTCATTTTCTTGATGTATGAAGTGTTCCGGTTGGCTTCTTCTTCGGTCTGAGTACAGTCTGAATATTGGGTTCAATACTGATGCCAGGAAGGTGGAATATTATTGGTATGATAGGGATGGTGGGGGGGGGTATGGTAGAGGGTGGACGTATGTGGGATGGTGGAAAGGTGAGTTAATTACAAATGTGGATATGGAGAAGATCAGTTGGACCGATTATGTGAGAAATGAAGAAGTGTTAATTAGAGTCAGTGAGCAGAGGAATATCCTACACGAAATAAGAAAACGGAAGTCTAATTGGATTGGTCATGTTTTACGCAGAAACTGCCTTCTAAAAGAAGTTATCGAAGGAAAGATAGAGGGGCGGATAGAAGTGACCAGAAGACGAGGAAGAAGAGTAAGAAGATGCTGGATGACATTGGGGACAGAAGACGATACTGTCATTTGAAGGAGAAAGCTCTAGATCGCATTACGTGGAGGAATTGTTTTGGAAGAGACTGTGGACCTCTCGTCTTGACAGATTACTGATGATGATGATGATGATGTTTGTAGGACGAAGCCAAATATTGGGTTATTATTATTCGTGTATGCCATTCATTTGCAGGTTCTGTCAGTTCTTTCTTTATACCTAACAAAACATGGCGCTTCAGTACAATATTCCAATATTATAGATAACTTGAAAGTATAATCCTTCGCTCGATTATGTCAGTATCTACTTATAAAAGTGTGCTCTACCTGAATTGTTATGTCGGACTGTTCCGTTCCATTTCTTCATAATTCAACTCGCCATTTTTTGGCAAGACAGACGACTAGCTAAGCACTGATTGTCTGTCTGTGCTGCAGTGTTTTCTTTTTTACTTTGCGTTTCACCCTTCCCCTTGCCACATTCTCATCAGGGCCACTAAAGCCGGATTGGCGGCCTTGACGCCTCTCTTTACTCAAACGTCTTTTTGGCTTCAAATGTCTACGTCTTTATTTCCCCTTCCTCGCCACCCGTCGCCCAAGGCCCCACAGAACCAGTTCATTAGCAGTGAAGCCCTCCAATTTGGAATTGACCTCACATGAGCCGCTCGGTTCCCCGACCGACCGAGAAGAAAATTGAATTTGAAGCACATTTCTCCTCCACCACTTCCCTCAGTCTCAACTAGCACATACTTTTCTTGACGCCTTATCTTCCTACGCTGTAAGGTAGTTTGATTTCTTTCTTCTCGTGCACTATTTTTTCTCCGCAGAATTCCTTGCGGTGGAAGCTGATTCAAGGTTTTTACATTGTGCTGGTCCCTTGCCACATACGGCTCCTGTTCTGTCGCTTTCAACCAAGATAACGAAGTTTTCTCTGTCGGCTTCTACAGGCATCAGGCGTTACATGTTTCTGTTCTTTATAACTCTACTTCAGAGAGAACCTATTGTAGCCTGCTTCATTGGAGAAGGAAGAATATACTTATTATTCGGACAAAATAAATTAAATTTGTTTATATGTGGACCCACATAATATTATATGTCAGGAAGTCTGTACAAGTCAAGGTCAAAATTAAGTAAAAACGACGCAATATCGTGTTATTAATCTTTATTCATGAGTTAGGCACCCTCTTTTGTACATCCGTCAATCAAAACGTCTTTTTTTGCGATACTGATGTTTATTGAAATGTTTCACGTTATATATTTCGGTTTCTCGACCATCATCAGGCGTTTCTAAGTAATAAGTCGCGTCATAAATCGTTACTAGACTGCTCGCGTATGGGACACATTGCTCTTCGTCCTGTCATGCAAGTACAAACAATACATATATGTACATATATATCATGTACTCAATGTTTCATATATAAAAATATGACTAAAATATCTGTCGTCAATTAGTAATATTCATGCAATATATTATTTCTTAGCTTCTGTCCCTTGCTGGACAGGTCAAAGGGTAGGAATCAGACGAAGAGAGACACCAAAAACCAAAAACTGATTCCGGAAGCAGCGTCATCAGTAGCGACTTGAAACACAGAGCAAATGTTGCTCGAGATGGTTCAAGCTTGTATAGCAACAGGCGTGACCAGAGTGGTTTAAACGGCTGTTGTACTGCGATGTGGAAAGCAAATGGAAAAACTACCACATTATCACTTTTCCTGGATAGTCTCTTTCCAAAAACAGAGATACCATGTATCCGAGATATCGCATCAAGTGGAGGAACTGTTTTGGAAAGGACTGTGGAGCTGTCGTCTGACAGATTACTGATGAAATGAATATGGGTTTTTCTTATGGCTGGAATTGGGTGTGTAAACAGTGACTGGTTTGAACTTTATTTCATGTTGACGTGAACAGATCTAGAGGTCCCGGGTTTGATTCCAGACGATACCAGATTTTCTGTGAAGTGGTAGGTCTGGAACGGGGTCCACTCAACCTCGTGAGGATAACTGAGAAGCTATTTCAAGGAAATAAGAGGCTCCGGTCTAGAAAACCGAGATTAACGGCCGTGTGGATTCGTTACGCTGACCACGTGACACCCCTTATCAGCAAAAGTTGGCACTAACTTCGCCAACAAGCGGCGGTCGCTCGGTCGGTATAGGTCGCTTGAGGACTACAGACCATGGATTTTGTTTTGTTTTTGCCTTATGACTGTCTGGGGTTGCTTATTTGCTTTCATTTTCTAAACTATGATGTCCTGTAAATACAGGTGATTATTAGGCTGTTGTAAATGGGCCCATGTCATCTTGCATAGATAATTTATTTTATATTCTGTGGTAGATTTCTTGATCTTGTCTTTGTTATAGCTGTTCGTTATTAGCATGGTGTTAGATTTACTGTTTTCTGGTTCCTTGTTGGGTTCCGATTTTGTTGAGTCTGTAATGATGTATTGTTTGGTTGAGTTTACTGTTGTTCACCTGTTCACTTGTTCTTGGGAGTTGGGATAGCTCAGCCAATAAAGCAACGGACTGGACGGCCGGTGTCCGGCGTCCAGCAAGAACAAGATTTTCCTCTTCTCCACATCGTCCAAACCGGCTTTGCGGCCCACCCAGCCTCATATAAAGTGGGTCCCGGGGGCGATTTCCAGGGGTGTGAAGCAGACTGGGAGTGAATCTGACCACTCGCCTCTATCTAGTGCCGAGACCGAAAATGGTGGAGCTATACCTCCACTCCCCCATAAGTCTTCATAGTGTAGTGCTTAATTAAGTAAGCATAGAGACAACGTACTTTATGTTCTTATACATTAGGTAGTTCTATGTCAGTTCCATTTAACATCTCTCTGGAAATATTGTGGAGTTATGACTTATAATTTTGTTTCCTTCTAAAATGTTCTAGGACTTATGTTAAAACACGGCAGGAATAAAAACTGTGACAGTGACTTTACTCAATTACCCTTAAAATTTAAATCTCATGATTAATTTTAAATAAGAAAACAGGTTTATTATGTGTTCTCGCAAAAATATCATACCTTCTCACAGCGCATTGCGGGACATATTGCTGAAGACATACTGCAAAGAGAATGAACTGTTGTGGTATAAGTTTTAGGAGACAAATATTAACACGTCAGGCCCTCAGCGAGTAGTTTTCCCACTGCTCAAAACGCGAGTGTCCCGCTGTAGGCCCAAGTTTGGTCGAAATGTCAAACGGCTCTCGTTGCCAAGACTGCAAAACTCAAATGTTGGAGTATACCGAAATCTGGCCAATGCCGATAAAATTCCCATGGCTTTATACATAATGAGCTACTTTGAATTATTTAGAACATATCCTTCATAATTTCCCCTTCCCTTGAAGAACGGAAAAAGTTCTTATATATACGTGTAAGAGGGTAAATAAATATAGAACAGATTAATTCGTATTGTTATATATTCATATATTTACCCTTAAGTCGTTTCTTGCTCTCATATGTTATACTAGCCACGGTTGTCCCATCGATTAAAATACTAATTTTATTCATTATAAGTTTATATATTTTAGTTTTCTCACTTCTCAATGATATTATTTTTTTATTGCTAGTTGGTTGGGACTAAGTCCCTTGTACTGCGGCCACTTCTGTCCTATTGTACCAACCCCAGATGATAGGTGAGGGTGATTGTGGAGCAATTGGTGGAATGAAGATTGGCAGGGGAAACCGAAATACTCGGAGAAAACCTGCCCCAGAGCCACTTTGTCCACCACAAATCCCACTTGACCAGACTCGGGATCGAACCCGGGCTGCCGCGGTGGGAAGCCAGCGACTAACCACTTGAGCTATGGCGCGGCCCCTTCTTAATAATAACTTTAATTTGTGTTAATAGATTATTATTATTATTATTATTATTATTATGTTTGTTTGTTTGTTTGTTTCCTTATATGCATTAATGTGATTTTTCTCTAGTGCTTACCTTTAATTAGTCTTTGACTTTATGTTGTGTTTGTCTAATATGTAACTACTTCTATCTACACTGTGCTGTCTGTAACTGGCCTTGCGGCTCTAGGCTCAGCACATAAACAATAAAGAACTGAATTGAATTACTATACAAATTGTCCCGTTTTCTATTTTGTTTATGTGTTATTTGTTTCTTTCTTCTTGACTCGTGTTTACTTTGTAATTGGCCTTTGGGTTGCTAAGTTTTTGCGTAAATTAATAAGAACCTAACTGAATTTCTGTAATAATTAATTTTCTGTATTTATTTTTGTCACCCGTCAAAACAATTCAATTTTAAAGACAAACTGAAGAACTTCTGTGTAGTCAAACCGATGTCAGCAAGGAGTCCCAAGACCGCAGTGTATATTAACACAAGGAACTTGTGTGATGAGTTGCGATGAGGACCGTAAGCAAACGTCAAACAGAGACTTGCTTGTATCGAAGTTATGATCATGTATGTATAAACGGTTTGGAAACATTGCAAAGGCAAGCAACATAAATCGGTCCTGGCAAAGTCCCGTGCGGACCTCCGACTGTAGCCACTGTGGCAGGAGGAGCATCTTCCTTCCGTCTACGTCGATTACTGCCGATGACGCCAAACCGCCGGCCGCCACCACCATCACCCCTCGCCCTTCCCTCTCTCAAGTATCCTAGAGGCAACAATTAGTTGCCTCACGCAAACGGAGTCCTATTACTTTCAAGGAGGAGGCGATCTTTCTCTCGCTTCTGTTATGCATTGTTTTATAGCCACCGTTGCAATCGATTTGTCTGCAATAGAAAGGGACCAGTCAGATCTGACGGCGGCAATGGCCAAGACTTCAAGCCAGCAAGCAAGTTCATGAGGTGAGATAAAGTACAGTTGCTCCTGTGGTTATTTAATTAAGCACCAGGCCATGAAGACGTATGGGAGAGTGGAGGTACAACCCACCATTCTGGACCTCGGCATTATATGAAGGAGAGTGGTCAGCTTCACACTCCGGCAGCTTTAACCCCGGGGAAAGTGCCTCCGCACTCATTGTATACGAATCTGTGTTGAACCCAGAGTCGGTTTGGACGATGTGCAGTAGAGAAAATCTCTTGCCCGGGCATCGAATCCAACTCCGGCCATCCAGCCCGTAGCTCATCGCTATACAGACTTGACTTATCATTCTTCTTACTTATATTCTGACGGCGTTCGATTCGAATCTTGGATGAGAACACGAACTATCTTATGTGCCATCTTTTGAAGTATAACGCCATGTAGTCTGTTGAAATTTAACCGATATTTCGGAGAAACATTTCGCCTCCATATTCAGGGTTTCTCTGAAATGTCGGTTGAATTTTAAGGACTACACGGTGAAATATCCCAGAAGACAGAACTTCCTAACGGCCGCTGTGAGACCCACAAATCCCATTTGTATTGACTGAGGTTTTGTAAGTTACGTTCTATGTTTTCAGTCCCTTCAGAAAAATTCCGGCATATTTCATTAAGGAAGAGCACAATTACATCATTCCACGTCGTTTCTTAGTCATTATTCGCTACCATCCTTTCACACGACACTATATGTTCTAGACTAATGAAAGCGTAGTTAAATAAGCTATAAACAAACAGATGTGAATAGGGTGAAGAAACTTAACTGAAATGAAGCAAAATTTGTCGCCTGAGCAGTACCTAAAGATCCGCTGTACTGAATAACCTGTTTATTTTTACCTCAAGGTGCACTAATCCATTCAAATCTTAAAAAGATTGCTCATATTTGGGAGAGTATGTACATCTGTAACATCTTGGAAATATTATTTGCAAATGCCCAATGCATCATGCGTTAGAATTCAATAATAAATCATGTAACTAAGAAGGCATGAAGATGGCCCTTTAGGGGTCGAAACATGTAGTGTGGTTTAAATTAATAAACATTGTTGTGCTGAAGTTTTAATTTGTAAAATTAATATTATTATTTGCAAGTAGTTACTATAGGATTCTGACGATGGTGTATAACACACTGATATATTGGGTTTTTGGACTTTATCCATCGTCCTGGTTTTTAAGATAACTAATCCTCAATCACTGGACACTGGGGTCCAGTGATTGAGGTTAGCTCTCTCTAACGGACCCAACAGAATAGGTGTTTTCCTTCACCTGAGGACGGAAACAGATCCAGTTTCCGAAACGTCGTGTTTTTATTAGTTATCTTAAAAACCAGGACGATGGATAAAGTCCAAAAACCCAATATGTCAGTGTATTATTATTTGCATTCACGCAACACGATGCGAACACAAACACATGCAGATGAAGCTATAACAAAATACATAAAAAAGACTAAACGAATATCTGTAATATTTGAAATAGTCGAAGTAAGTTTATTATGGAGAACGGCAAGAGAACGACTACGGACCATGTGAGACGCCGAGGTATATCAGTGCACTGTACGGGAAACATAAGAATGAATGAGCAAAAGAAGGACAAAATAGAACAATTCTGCATTATGAATGACACGCGATCGGGCGGTATGAATAGCAAGAGGCAGCCCACATGAAAGGGGGACTGCTGGAATATTGCGCAAGAGATGGCGAGATTTATATCCTGAGGAAAAGTACCCATGACGTAAAGAGGAGAACTACACTGAGTGCAAAGCAGGTGTTCGGTAAGGAATACAAATATTTCTTTTTGTCTAATGAACATAAGCATGCCAATTTAATGAACCGCTTGGAGTAAATAAGTGTTGCAATTTATTTAAATTACTCGCCCGTCTGAGTCACACAATTAATTGGATCGAGAAAAATATTACAATGCTCTGAAAATTATTTAAATTAATACTATAAATATAACAACACGGTCACTCAATAAGGTAACCTGATCATACGAATAAGGAAGTTAAATATTCCTACCATGTATATGAAAATATACCTATATATGTGTAGATATGGTGTCCGATAAATATCTCCGGAGTTCTACTTACAGATATTTGTTCACTGCTTTGACGTATAAATTTCTTATTAACAAAAACTATTAGATAATCTCTCCAAGTTTTAATACAATTTAGTGCACTTCAATGTGACCACCACTAGATGGCTGTACAGACGTCGAAACTAAACTCCACCTTCACCCCACACCCGACGCAGCACATCCACAGGCACTGCCACTGTAATCCTCCGGCGCAAATCAGAAAAAGGCTCTGCCCTTTATCTGTGCACGATTTATTTGATGTACACCCCAGAAGAAGCAGTCCATGGGTGTTAAGTCAGGACTCCGTGAAGGCCAATTAATCGGCCTCCCTCCCATCGGCCATGGAATCGTTCGTCCAGAGCATCAAAGTAGGCTGGTGCACCATCTTGTTGGAAAATGAGGCGGTCAAATTCAGCTCCTATTTGTGGGAACACAAAGGTCTGTAGCACATCCAGCTAATCTGCAATCATGACAGTGCTGTCGTGGAAGAAGCAGGGCCCAACATGACGCCGCAATGACATGTTGACCTTGTGGCTGTCGAGAACATGCTCCATTACTGCCCCAAATTCTGCAACTGTGGCGGTTTACAACACCGCACGTGCCAAAAGCGAACTCGTGGGAGACGAAATGTCTGACCTACTCCCACTTTCATGAAGTCCCAACCTGTCGCGGTGCGGTGCTGCCATCTCCCTAGAATTCATGTCACTAAAAATAGTAAATTTTTGCGGTAAATTCTTCAAACGTACGATTAAGCAAACAATAAATATGCGTAAATATAACACCGGGATCTGTTTCGGACATCCTGTGTACGTATCTCTTACCAACTGAATAGACTTACCTATTTCCGTCACATATATTCACGCCTTATAAAACATATTTCATAAAACGTTTTATAAATGTTAATTCTTACGTATCGGTTTGCTAACATAACTTATTTAACTGACATTTCATGCAGTTCACTCTTGTGCGTTGTTTAGGTGGATAATATAATGAACAGGTGCAGAGCTATATTGATAACACTTTTCAATTCTGGGGACCTCTATTTATTAAAAGTGCTCACTCTCTCTGCTACGGAAGGTGACACTTCCAATTCTGTTTCTGAATTCGAAATTTCCAAATGGAAACTGAAAATAAAATTTGTTGCAAGTTTTACAGTTTACATGACGGTAAAACTGAATGCGGGTAGAGTACTTTCACCTCTTCCCTTACCAAAAATTTCACTTTCTTTTCATCTGGAGTTTGTTCATCTCAGAAGGTCATAAGACTCGGTGACTGATCTAGATAACAGTAATAATAAAATCGATATCCTAAGAACTCAATATCACTTCTAGCGTGTTCCTTTTTTTATTTACTCCGCCTTCCCAGTTGGGTGTCTTAAGAGGTGGAGAAAAGGAGGATTTATGTGGGGGAGCCTCGCGATAAAGTAAGGTCACAACGACATCAGAACTCTATAAAGACTTCAGAAGGTATAGGAAATAGAACATAGAAACCAGAGAGTTGGGCAAGAAAAAAAATATTCCAGCATGTTTCAAAATACTGCATTAAAGCCTTATTCATACACATCGCATAATTATTATTTCGGAATGCCACAATCGTAACTTATTTAATACATCGAAAAATACGAGAAATTGTTACCTTCGTTGAACTTGAATGGACTGGCGAAAACTACCGTCACATATTTCCAAGACATTGCACATAAATTCCCCCGGAAACACTGAAGAGGAACACAGATATACCTGTATCTCAGTTATGATAGTCAGTGTCCCAGCAGAGGTTCAAACTAGCATATCCTGATTACCAGCCAGAAACCATATAATTCAGCTACCTTACTCCACACGATTATTATGGACACGTTACAAACACACACACACACACACACACATATATATATATATATATATATTCGTAATGTGTATTTCCATTTTCACTTTTTGTCACGTAATAATTACATACAAAATCCATACAAGTTTCCAAGTTTCTTATGTTTTCAATGCATATTTTCCAACATAGTGACTCATATGAATATGACCAGAAATACTACATTTCAGAATATTAACATGTTATTGATTTATTTTGAGTTTATTCATTTTACATGGGAGGACATAAAACTGAAAATTAAATTACCTTAAATATTTACTCTAAAGATTAACTTATTCATTGAGGACTCTATCAAATACCGTTGAAAACGTTTCTAGAAGTGTTTTCTTTGATTTATTATATCACAAATTTCATTTAGTGAATATGCACTCTACTGACAATGGAAATACTGTCACGTGAACGGCAAAGTTCGCGACTACATTGCCGACTGAAACACAGGTACCTCACACGATACCTCCTGGTGGCCCTATCCAGTACACACGAGGACCGAATAAAGACAGAACTGTAAGCCTTACAATTTATGCATAAGAAGTTCCTACTCCTTAGAGATGTAACAGAGCAAAAATTCAAATACTTTAGAGATTCAACACAAAATAAGGCTAATGTTTTCACGGTTGTAACACCAAGAATCTTCGCGGTTTTCGGAGGAGTGTAGTGACTCCGTGTACAGAACAGAATCACTAAATGTGATAATATATGAGAGTTTTTATGGGAAACAAGGAAACAATCACATATTAAGATTGGTTAGACAAATACATTAACGCCAAACTTGACCTGGACTGAAGTGAGAACAGGAAAAGAAAAGTGGCATCATAAAGTTAAGAAGTTTTGAATCCCGTACTTTCTTCAATATTTTTATTATTGCTTATTATCATAATTCCCCATCTGGTATATGTGGGTTGTGCCATCAACTCATGTCCGACTCCTAACCCTCCCATGTAGACTGAAGGATACAGACACATTATACCACGGTCCTGGATAATCCAAATAAATTATGGAAGAGACAGTCAGAAGAACCCAGCAGCATAACGCAGACGTCAATACAAAAACCAGTCCGCAATGCTTCTTCCTCACAATCTGGAAATTGATAACCGAGCTTTAAAGCTGCACAGAATTTCAATTTTGCATATAAACCACATAAACACGCGAGATCTGAAGACATTTTAACGGCGACTATGAAAATACTGTGACGTGTAATGCCCGGTGCTAGTAACTGCTCGATATACACGTCCCTGCGAAGAGAGATTCTGGGTAAGCAACCCGTTACTAAGTAAAGCCTACAACAATACTCGACGACGAATACGCAGGCAACAATCAGATAACTTCTGTTGCTATGCAACGAGCTGTAAATACAAAAATTGAGAAAGCGGCTTTTTCTATGTGGTTGTCATATATCCTTTGAGGGGCAACAGATGTGTTTTCTATGAGTCCGCCTCGAGGCTATGTAAATGACACAGAACCAAATAAAAACAGAATTTAAAAAGAAAGCGAGAGAGAACTAGAATGAGAATGGAGCGAGTCTTAGGCAGTAATTTATTATGAGCTGTTTTAATTGACTGTGATTAAGAGAGACTGTACAAGGTGTCAAAAACCGACCCAGAATCTGTTATTACTGGTTACGCAAATTCAGGATACGTGACAAAATAATCTTCTGGGACGTCAAGCCTTGTATTCTGGGAGATCGCTGTTCAACGTTTCGGAGGGATTTCTTGCCTATATATTCAAGGCAGACGAGAGAGAGAGTGTAGAACCTGAACATTTAAGCAGAAAGTTACATTGAAACATCTGTAGCAATCTACACTGCTTCACATTCCTGCATACAAACATCTTCATGGCACACAATTTGAATTGTGTCCTTAAAGAGCAAAGTTCTCAAGTAATTCCGGTCTCTGACTCTATTACCATGACCGGGATCATGTAATCACACGGGCCGCATCCCATCCTAATACAATTACACTAAGTGCTCCACCAATCAGCAGATGCTACCATTGTGAACTGAACAGGCATGTTCGCGCTTCCCATGCCCTTACCTTATCATTAATCATCCCCATGGTAGAATCTTGAGCTATGGAAACAAATCAACTGGAATGTTATAGATTAACTCCTTCCTAGGGTACAGTCCGTTAACCTGAGGGCCTGAATCTTCCATTTCCAGAACAATCAGCAAGCCGTGTTGAAAAATAAATCTGGTAACAATGGAGATGCGTTTCTAGACACGGTGTTAATTGTAGCAACTACATATATATACATGCACTATCATAAATTATATTAATTAGTTCTTGCGGTTTGTTTGATACTGCCAGACGATGTAGCATCCAGTAACTGGATAACAGGGAGTAATGACTGGAAAATTGTTCGGAAAGAGGCGGTAAAGGACTAATATTAGGTACTACACCTCGATTTTCCTCGAGGGACTGAAGAATATCACGAAACTCTGTCATGTTAGTCGGTGTCCCGGTAGAGTTTCTAAAGTCAGAATCGTAGCTATCATAGAAATGTCATTCTCCTTTTTTCCACTTATTTCAAAAAGGAGCACGCGGTAGCGTAGTTGGTTGACGCATTATGCTGCAAGCCATGAGGTCGCGGGTTCGATTCCCGATGAGATAATTGAATATTTTCAATTTACCTAATCCTTCCAGCCGCAATATGGCCCTAGGGTTGACTTAACCTCTAACAGAAACGAGTATCAGGAACATTCCTGGGGTAAAGGGCGGCGGGAGAGTAAGGCTGATAACCCGTAAGCCGATTGTCTAGAAGATGTGGGAGCCTCGACCTCTCATATCCCTATGGGACTTCAAGGCCTGTTACAGAGACAGCTTTACCTTTTACCTTTATTTCAATATATTAGTATATTTCGGAACGAATTTCAAATATATGACCCCATTTTCTGTACAAATTGTACTATTAATCTCTTCGGCGTTTCCATGTAACAAATATAAAAATTATGTGTTAGTTAAAAAATATGATAGGACGAATGAATACAAATAAATACGTGGATGAATCAGAAATAGCAAAGCACAAGCAGTTCTATTTCTGTCAATGCTATCCAGAGGAATTACTTAAACACGAGAATTTTGGTTGGGTGCACAGCAACAACCTGATGAAACGTAAATGGGGTTAATATGCAAAATTAATAAGCAGCTGGATGCAATATCTCGCATAGGTTCTGGTGATATTAACCCAAAGTCCTGCCAAGTACTGTGTTCATTTCCAGTTCGGCACTCTTCCTGATGAGCATACAGATATAACACCGTCAGTGGCTCTAGTTGTTACACAAGCTAAAACACATACAATTCAAAACAGATGCATTTACGGCGAAATTATAATCTAATATTGCAACAGAAGTTTCATATGGAGTTCTGTGCTACATGAGAGAATACTGCAGTATGCTATTAGGTAACAGATCGTTTGGTTCCTAGTTCGATCTCCTATCACATATTCCTACCTGCTTTCGTGAATACAAAGAAATACTCTAGTAGAAAGTATATTCAGGAAACGTGTTAAAGTGAAGCAAAACAAACTCAAATCACAATTGGTAAAGCTCTTCCTATAACAGGCCGTGGAGGCCCACAGGGTTGTGAGGTGTCGAGGCTCCCACATTTTCTCTAGACAATTAGCTCACAGATGGCGGTGAGTTTGTCAGCCTTACACGCCGACCCCCCCCCTTACCCACTAGGAAGTCTCCTCGTACTCATTTCTGTTAGAGGCTGAGTCGATCTCAAGGCCATAGTGAGGCTAAAAGTATTAGGTCAATTGAAAGTTCCAATAACCTCACTGGGGATCGAACCCTCGGCATTTCTGCTTGTAGCATAATGCCTCAACAAACTACGCTACAGCGTGTCCCCAACGTTAGACATATACGTGTATGTATTTCCTTTACTGGCTATAGACCTAAGTCGCAGAGAAAATAACTTATGTAAAAAGAAACCTACTCGATCTGCTAGTGAAGATACTTCGCGACTGTTATTTAACTCGAAACTTCATTTCCACATTCACAAATCCCCGACACTAGGGCTCATTCTGACGTTGGTGACACAAGACTATTTGTAATAATGTCGTCTTCTGGGATGTGAGCCGTGTAGATCTTGTATGGACCGACGTTACGGAGGAATGTTTTGCCTCCATCTTCAGAGTGGAAGAATCCGCGAACGAGAAACCAACTTGAGCAGGTGGCTGCGAAGGTGGTTGAAAAACGTCGGTTCATACAAGATCTACAAGGGATCACATCCCAGAAAACGATATATTTCATAGCCACCTCTGTGAAAACGTCAAATCTTACATATGACTATTTGTAATTCTTAGTCCAAAAATCTTTTCTTTTCATAATGGCATTCTACTTGCTCACATTGCACAAATTTTATCCGGAAGTTCTCTATATTCATAACGGATATAGGAAACGGACTGTTAAAAGTTGAAATTAAAAAGAAAGCAAGATTATCTGTCTTGAAAAGAGAATTTCGGAACTGGTATGTAAAGAGGGAGAGCAGGAGATGTGAGATATCTGTTGCAATTTCGTGAGAATAGAGCCGTATGCGTGGAGATTTTTAAGGAAAAAATATCTATTTGGTTAGCTTAGAAGGCAAATGAAATTTTCCCAATAAATAAAGCAAAATCATTCCAGGTTCAAACGGAATCGCCCTGTGCTCTTACGGAAGAGTTATCTGCTGGTCAATATGCCATGTAGGAAGGCATTCCAGTAGCAAGGATGCCCACCGCAGTGGCTGTATAACTCCAGTGGGCGACTGTGGTTTTCTCTTACGAATCCTGAGCGCTAATGTTCTTGGAAATGTTGCGTATGTCTACATCCATTTACGCTCTTCAGGTTTAGCTGGAAATGTACCAAGTTAATATTTCAGGATGGGCGTCGCTGTTCTGAACTGAAGCCTGCATACATACCGAACTACAGATGCAATTAATATTGAAGTAATACACGAAAAAGCTAATAATTTATATGGCAAACTCTTCAGAATTTAATTTATCCTTATCACATTTTATAAAAATGTCAGTTTCAAACGTCGGTATTCTTTCATTTATAATTTTCTTTCTTGCGATGTTAATTTAACTACTTTGCCAGTACCTGCAATATATTTTTTCTTCATCTTGCTCTCACTTTGGAGCATAGGGTTGATTTCACAGCTTCTTGATAATTTTACAAAGGGTAGGACTCTTAGGACAGGTGATCTGTCCTACCCTGTGTAAAATTATCAAGAAACTATGAAATCAACCCTATGCTCCAAAGTGAAAGCAAGAGCAAAGTGGTTGTCCTCCACTGCGCAACACCTCACACTATATATATATCATGAGATCGCCTGTAAGATTTCATTATGTTAATGATTAATGGACAGGTACTTGACTCTGACAAATATATCATTCTCAGATTACTGAACGCATTTCGATTAAATTTCATAAAATTATGTGGTAAAATTTATTGAATTGTAATGTTGCAACTTGAAGAAATTAGTGAGAATTTCTTCGCTGTTAATGTGAACAGTATTCCGAAGAGGTACGGGCGTACGATTATTCTCACGAAGCAGGCTGTTTCTTTACACACAGCGATCCATTTCGTAATTTTGCAGAATATAACTATTCTAGTTGCCAAGTGGACAAAATTGATTTTACGAACTACGAGAGCCATCGGGAGGTTCCTGCTAGTATACCTCTGTGTATGCTCCTCCTACGGTAAGCTGAGAAATATGAGCCATTAAGCGATGTGTTAATTAGTGTAACAACGGCTGTTTCGATGTTAATATTTAGGTAAAATTTAACAGAGGGCAGAACCCAACCTACAGGTGATGGATGAGGTTAACATGATTTATGTACCTTTATCAGTTAATAATTAGTGGCTAGATTGTGCCACGGTGTATTTATCGACCCCCAAGGGATAGAATAATATTAATTTCCTGCTGGGTCATCCCCCAGTAGAATTACCTATTTCCTAACTCCTACGCATTCAAAAATTTGAAGTTGAATCTGTTGTACGTTTGTATATATTGCCCTGGAAGGTGTGCCTTCAAAGGTAGTTCCAGGGGTGCAGACTCACCACTTGGTGGCAGCGAATCAGATGACTAAAGGCTGGATACCGAGCACATAAGCATTGGTGGTGACAATAAAAGTAGGATGGTGCCAACCATGTTGTGTTACAGCAGCCCTCAAGTACGCGGCTAGCGGTCGCGATTATATATTGCATGTATCTCTCTCTCTCCTCTCTATATCTCTCACACACACACACACAGATGTTCAGCTCGGTCCGCGCAGTACAAGCACCGTAAGGGTAAAACTCGTTCAACCCCGGCCAAATTCGTTACTGATGGTGTCGGCGAAAGCTTCAACCCCGACAGCACGGCAAAGGCAAATTTTATTTTTAGGAGTATAACATTTTGGATTGTGAAGTAGTCTAACTCAGCAGAAACACATCGATTTTTTGGTGGAAAATTTTGTCTCTATTTTTAGGGTACAACATTAAACCAAGCAATATTCAAGTATAAAAGCTACTCTGTTTTCACCTGCTTATTGATGACTTCACATAGTTCGAAACGTCGGTAGAGTTCTACCGAACTCTGTAACATTATTACGTAAGAATTCCTACTCTTCGTAGTCACCACTACGAAAACATCAGTACCAAAAATTTAATTTTGCTAGTTTTCGCTCATTATTACAAAATTCCCAAACATAACATCATCGGTTTACGGAAAACAGCAGATAAAAATAAAGTTTTTGTAATATAAAATATAGCTCTCACGAGATTGAAGCGTAAAGTTGCACATGATGACTTAGGTCCAGTAACTTGACATGTTTCCAAGATGAGTTAAATTAGTTTCAGATATAATTTAGTTCTACTGAGGAAATTTCTGTGATTTCATCTGCTGAGGATTACGTTTAACTTAATCTGGACATATGAAAGGAGACATCAAATTAAGGGCAGCCATATTGTTTCCGGGTTTACACGTGCATGTAAGCGTGTAAGCGTAAGACACAGTCCTGCATATGCCCATTTAGATTACAGCTGATTATTAACATAACTAATATAGCAGTTCACGTTATTTTTACTGAAAGTACTTGAAGAAATTAAATTAATTTTAAAATTTCACAATTCTCTTACCATTTCATGAGAACATCAATATTTGTACGGGTTTCATAAAATACCCAGCAGTTCCAGCAGTTTTAAATTGTGTAAATTCTGTGACAGTGACGTAAAATTATTTTCGAAACGAGAAGTTATAGAAAGAACTAATCGCCAATTTTTCTTTCATACGACACGAATCGCATAGAAAACGACGAGTCCAAAAATTCTTCTATTGATCCCAACGTTTGAGCAAACGAAGATAATTCTTGCTTTAGACAGCGCGGCCATTGTGGTCAGGGTTGAGTAGTTACACCTTGTATAATGAAGGCGGATGGCAGCGTTTCGGAGGGAAACGCTGCGTCCCGTGTACTTTCTTGGAACCTACTTACGACCCCCACTCTGACCAAGAATATTAAGGCAGTGTATTCCTCCGAAACATTAGTATCCCCTTAAATGGTAAACGGTGTCATCCCCAAAGGATCAAAATCTGAATTCATGTCTTAAGTAACGAAGCATTATCAAACAAAAGGCCTTATTAAGCTTCATTCAAGTGAGAAGATATCAGTGGAAGGCAGATCTGAAGCAAAGCATTACAGAAAACAAACACCAGATACCAACACACAACACATCCCACACCCGAGGTAGCAACATAACTGGCGTCACGAAAACACCCACAACGAAAGACTTTGATGGCACACCAACATAGAACAGAGGCCGCGCCATAGCTCAAGCGGTTAGTCGCTGGCTTCCCACCGCGGCGGTCCTGGTTCGATTCCGGGTCTGTTCAAGTGGGGTTTGTGGTGGACATAGTAGCGCTGGGGAGAGTTTACTCCGAGTGCTTCGGTTTCCCCTGCCAATCTTCATTCCACCAAATTCTCCATAATCATAATCACCCGGGACAGGTGCAATAGGTCAATCAGTGGCCGCCGTGCCGAGTGGACCCAGCTGGACTCAAGCCCCCCACTAAGCGAATTAAAAAAATTGACATAAAACAGACCTCTCGACCCAGCGAGAACAATAAAGGCAGCCACAACCAACAAACCAAAGAACACCATAACATATATATATATACTATATATAATAAATGAATTACATATATACCTTCAAAAAGCGTTCACATAGTGCATCACACATTACAGAGAAGCAACCACATACAGCCCAAGGACACCAAAATAAAACTGTTGGTAACCCACATAACCGAAATAACCAGAGGCAACTACAACAAGAGGAGAGAAACGCGCACTGCAGTGAGCAGCAAAATCCTTAATCATAACAACCTGTACACCTGAAGATGGCCAGTTAGGCCGAAACATGTAGTTAGACGGCACAAAAGCTCCTAAGTGAGATCTATACAGGGCAACAGGATGCTGAAATATAGCATTACAAATAAGAATGATCTTACAATTCCTCTAATCAAAGCAATTTTAAATTTAAATTCTAATGCTCAGATTCGAAAATGGAATACCGGTTGTCATACGTTANCAAGACTTCCTATTCTTTGGAGAGGCATAATCGTATACAAACTAAGGAAAGCCAATAAAATTTATAGCTTCCAAATTACTTACGGAGGATAACTCAGAATATTTTCCGCTTCATCTGGACTTTTTGGTGTACCAGGTTTATATATTTTTCCTGTGGCGCTACAGCCCCAATTTGGGCCTAGGCCTAACTCCATGAAACTTTCCGTTTCACTTCTGTTTACTAGATCTTACACATTCGGTAGGACTCCTTGGGCGGGTGATCAGCTCGTCGCAAGGCCTCTACCTGTACACAAACACAGAAAAACGCACACACACAAACTAAACATCCATGCCCTGAGTGGGATTCGAACCCACGATCCCGGTTTCCAAGCGAGCGAAGACAGTACATGCCTTAGACCGCTCGGCTACCGTGACCGGCAGTGTATAAGAATAATATATAAGAATTCAGTTCGTACCTCACAGGAAACAGATCCGAACCCACGATCCCGGCTTCCGAGCGAGCGAAGACAGTGCATGCCTTAGACCGCTCGGCTACCGTGACCGGCAGTGTATAAGAATAATATATAAGAATTCAGTTCGTACCTCACAGGAAACAGATCCGAACCCACGATCCCGGCTTCCGAGCGAGCGAAGACAGTGCATGCCTTAGACCGCTCGGCTACCGTGACCGGCAGGTTTATATATATGCCTAGAAATTATATACGCGTATATACCTCCTATGTAAAACACCTCTGAAAGTACGTCATAACTTGTGTAGGCAACTTCAAGGAAGAAACCCTATGTGTTCAACCAGAAATCCTTTATAGCGATTGTGGTACTCATCTTATTTCGAAAGCAGGCGCTACCAAATCTTTACTTATGATATATAAATCCACGTTACTGTCTGAAGATGACGCATGTTCAGAGATATTTTACACAACGGACAAGCAGATAGCTTCAGCATAATAACTTTTCTAGGACCAATTGCAGCGTATCAATAGTATCTTGTTCCTTATTTCAAGTAAGATTTATGCTAAGTACTCAGGCAAGGGGCACGGGAGTTTCGGGGAAGATATATGATGTAATTTGCAGAGAGTAGGCGAAATAATCTATCAGCAAAAGGCATTGTAGGAAGTGGATAACAGACAAAGAAAGAACGGAGAAACAAGAAGTTGGGCTAAAGGTTATTATTCCCCCAAGTCAATCAACAGACGTCATGAACAGGCGAAAAGACAAAACCGAAAAAAGAGGAAATGGAACAGAAACTAAGAAGAGCACAGGAAGGATTACGTGATAGATATTGCGTTTCTCCTGGAAATGTAATCTACCGATCCATGATAAATGGGATCTATTAACCTAGAGCAGAAACATTCTGTGGTTTTAAACCGAGTGTTGGAGCATGAATTACCCATAATATCCAGCGTTTCACTGGCTTAACGCATTCCTAGATGTACGGTAGAGTTTCTTGGAAATTGAGGGCGCCGGCGCGTAAGATTAGCAACTTCAACGCCATCTGTGAGCCGACTGTCTACAAAAATATAGGAGCTTCGAAGTCTCAAAGCACTATGGGCCTCCACGGTCTGTTACAGGAATAGTATTTCTTTTCTCTTTACCTCATTAAGACAACGAGAAGCTACTTATGTCCCTTTCAATTCCTGATAAGAACACAGAGGAAATGTAAATATCATTAAAGATACATCAAGGTATTCTGAAATAGCCACTTTACAATACAACCGCTAGTGCAGTTTTCAGCATGCATACTTTGCTACAAAAGGGGCGTTGCTATTTGATTCAGCCAGATCTTGTAAACGTACAGTGTGAAATATTCGGCAGTCTTTCGCTGTTTTTTGACAAAGAGCAATCGCTTCTATCAAAATCTGATCAACTACAACTCCCCACAGAAATATAACTTTCATGAAATGGATATGGGGCACATTTTGTAACAGAGCTCACTTTCTAGCGTTAGGTCTCTTCTCTGTTTCAGCCGTTACTTTCTGTGTTCTATGAAGACAAAGCAACAGGTCCGCAAACACATCCACGCAACACACTAATACCCAACAGTAGGACGTCTATTGCTATGCAACTGAACAGTAACAAGCTTCATCAACAATACAGGTTGTTTTCCGTTGGATCCGTGCTGAGGTTAACAACGACAGTTTGTAGCTAGGGCAGTAGAATCTAGGAACAGCTGAGTACAGATTATGACGGGAAGAGAGAGTGATTTAAGACGAAATGACAAGAATACTTCATAGTGATTTAAAATAATAATTTCTGTGTTATAAATCCGTTGCCAGGGAACGGATTCCATGTCCTATTGATTCGTGAAGTGTGTAAATTAGCGATAGCGCTGTATTGCCTGTACTTAAGAGTGAGAGTAAAGCAAGGCGTTAATAAACCCAATCAACCGATATAGAAACTGTTATATTCGTCACTCGTACCCCCTACACGGGATAATATAAACTTACGGGTGGGGAAGTAAATAAAAGAAACTGTCCCTTTTAAACGTTAATAAACATTAAATAACACAGTAAAGAATTTGTGTAGAAAAAATACATAACCGTAAAGTGACACATACATAATGCTGAATTTTTGTAATTGCTGTGCTGAAATGTACACAACGAATGGTTTTAATGTGAGTAATTTAAAGTCGCGCAATTACTGTTTTGTCTCTCGTCGGTCTCCGTGGCACTTTGTCTTCAGCAAAACTAATTAGTGAGATTCCTTCTTCACCCGGCTTTGTTACCAGCAAGTTGCGTGACTTACACATGTAATTTCGGAAGTCAACAAGTTACCAATGAAAAACTTTACTGCAGATAGTACTGCAGGAGTACTAGTACCATTTGCAATAACTAAAACATTACAACAGTGCAATTTATAATTTGTGGAACATTGTTCAAATGACCTATGACACTGGCCGCGCGGTTTAATGCATGAATTATCTTCGATCGCTTGAAAGCTCGGATCATGGGTTCGAATCCCACTCCAGGAATGGATATCTGTGTCTGATTTTATTGTGTATTTCTACTGTCCTGTGGTCAGGTAGCGACCTTGCGACTTACTGATCACTCGTCCAAGGAGCCGTACAGTCTGTGTAAAAATGATTACGGAACTGAAGAAGAGGTCAGGGCCCAACATAGGGCTTTAGAGCCATTGATGAATGAATGGAAATGTAAAAATGAGTGGTCTGATTGATCTTTTAGTTATTTCAGACTTTTAGAATGTGGCCAGAGGATCTCAGTAGATAAGCACCAGAGAGTAATTGGAGGATGATACCTCCTTCAGTATTACACACACCCATCCCTTTTACTAATTACTCTATTTGTGTATATTGAGTAGATTGTAAAATAAAAAAATACTTCAGACTTTGTAACTATCTGTTATTCTCAAGAAGTGTCGAATGTGATGCGGTGGGGTGGGCGTGCATTGGAAGAAATGTAGGACGACCCTCAGAAGGGCTACATCTGTGGAGTATACTGTGCTTCGCTTAGAAAATAACGTAGAGCAAAAAAGAAAACTCTCAGTCGGTATTGCCAACTGTCTCAAAGATTCAAATCAAATATCTCTCGAATAAAAATTATATGACTTTCCCCTTGCGCCTATCCAAATGTGGTGGAAGGTAGATCAACCCATGTTGTGAATACGTAACCTAAAGCAAGACACTTTTTGTGGGGTATTTAACAACTGTGTAGCGTCAAATGAACACATGACTGAAGGACGATGAATTTAAAGGTGTTCGGAAGGTAATATTAGTGGCCTAATACAGAGCCTACCCCGACGCTAATCCTCTACCCTGTGCTACAGTTAAGAAAATAATCGGTGTTGAATTCCCACAAGGAAAACAGCGATTAAAAATAAAACGCTTCATCATTGCTTGAGATATACAGAGGAGAGTTTATTGAAATTATTCCTACGAGAGTTAAACATAAAAGAGAGTATGTGATAAAAGTTCACTTAATACATTACCTATGGAATAATTATTACATTTGAAACAGTTCTTACCTCTATGAGCGGTAAATTATTCTACTAAATTATCTCAGAAATATGAGAACTGGATTCCTAACCAAATCGTTTTGTAAAGAATCAGACTCACTATTACTTACGGCATGTTTAAGGTTCACAGATCAAAAAATGTGGAGCCATCGCCCAGCGTACCTGAAACAAACAAAACCTTATTAATTTCAAAGGGAAAGGCAATATATAATTTGAAACTTTAAAAGCGCTCGTTCACTGCAGTTATACTTGACCTGAGGCTTTCTAATTATATTTATTTCGTTTAATTCCGGAACACTGTCCGAAGGAACAGACTGGATTCTGAAGACACGTTAAACAACCTCTAACTTCAAAGTGAAAAGTTATGTTGACTTAATTAAATATAACTTCAACCCTGTAACCAGATTTGAAAACTGTTGACAATGAAGCCACAAAAATATTTAATGTAGACCTATATTTCAACCCTGAAAACTGTGTGCACAAAGTTTTGCTAAGTTAGAATATGAAAGTCCTCATGCACCAAACTCCCTATCGAATTTCGGATGCGACGCCGGCTATCCTGACCATGGTTTCTCGTGGTGTTCCTCAGTCTCGCCAAGCCAATCTCGGGATAGTACCACAAATAAGGCCACGACCGCTCCATTCTACAATATACCCAATTAATTAAGCATTAAAAATTTCTTAACTTTCGATAGTATCGAGCCTCAGATACTGAAAACATTGTTTAATAAAAGATACAGACTGAGTGCGACTGTTTTGAGGGTTCTTTTTACAATATAGGTTTTACTGTGTGAACCCAATTATATATTGTGACATATGGGCCTTATCTATAACAATAGAGGATTTCTGTAAATATTCTAGCGGCAACGAATACAGGCAACAATAGAAGAACTTTTATTTCTATGCGACTGCCGGTAAACAACTTCTCACTCAAGAACGTGACATCAATAGGGAATCCATTGTTACAAGATATGCTCTCTTACTAGTTGCTGGGTTACGCAACTATCTCGAATAGAAGTTTCTTATGCGGTCCTTCCGCGGCTGTATAACTAGAGCTTTGAGCTGTAGGGACTCGGACCTCAGAATGACTGCGCTGACAAGGAAAAGCAGCATATACAAAAGACATACCTGTCCTCTCGTCAGAGGGGGCGCCCACAAAAAACAAAACTGTAACTGTCAGACAGTATCAAAGATCTGGTCGCAAGCCCCAGATGGGAGCTTTATGCCAAGACAGACTTTGCCGACTGGCCGTCGGTCGTAAAACGAGAGAGAGAGAGAGTATGATTGGATCGAATTGGAACTTGGAGCAATACAGTCCAGTTAAGTGTTCAGTTCTGTACGGGGGCTGTGGAGAGATGACTTTATGTGTAATGTCTGAAGTGTGTAATTCAGTGAGACTGATATTTCCTATGTTATAAATTCGTTGCCAGGAAATGGATAGTGAAGACATTGTAAAGTCGTAGCCATAGTTGAGATTTGTTACCTAGCAACAACTAGTGCAAGCAAATATAGAAAGCTTTATTTATGTGTTTTAATTACACAAAATATTCCACTGAACAAACCAAAATTAAAATGAGTTTCCTGAGTGTAGAATAAATATTCGTTCTAAATAAGGAAAATCGAATTAGATAATTCTGGAGCCATTTTAAAATCTGAATAGCTTTACTTCATCAAAAGATCCTGGAAGATATTTTTATATCATCATATGAATATAGATTATAACTAACGGCTCGAAGTGTCCCTATATAAATATTTCAGAAGTTGCTGTTACAATTGCGTACAGCTAAGTAAAATATGTCTCTGTGTTTAACCAATACAGCACTAGGTCGTGAAGGCGTTTGGGGAAGTGGATGTACAGATCGACCTCGACACTAGTTGGGGGTGAGGGGTCAGCTTCACGCCACAACCGCTTTACCCCCGGGGAGAGAGCTCCCGCTACCTATTGAATAAGAGACTGGGTGGGCCCCAGAACCAGTCTGGACGACGTGGAGAATAGAAAATCTTGCCCCTAGCGGGACTCGAACTCCGACTCCTCGACCGTCCAGCCTGTAGCCAGTCGCTATACCGACTGGGCTGTCCCCCCATATTTAGGTATTGTGAATACTTCATAAAATTGAATTCACTGTAGTGACATTAGCAAAACTTCACGTTTGCTTCTCAGATCTAACCATTTCATACATCAAACAATATCACAAAGGTAAAGATAAAGTTTTCCCTGTGTTTGGCGAGTTAAGCACTAAGCCATGAAGGTGTATAGGGAAGTGGATATATAAATTCACATAAACAATACCACAGTTGTTCCCGTTTAGCAAACCAATCCTGTCAACACATAGTGAGAGCTCATGAACCGAAAGTAATAGAGTCCGTCTTAATTTCCAAAGATGTACATGATTGATTATGTTCATTCTGACAACTATTATAAAATAAGTACAAAAAATGGAATAAGAATTGTACTTGTGTGCACTTTCACTGAGGGTTTGGGTGGTACAAACATACAGGCACTAACTACACAGAAGTGCCAGGAAACGGCCATCCATCAACATGGCGTGCATTGCTTTGCTATCGATGTATTTAATTATTCATTAATTCAACATACTTGCTTTTATCCCAGGGCATAATACCACACTACCTCAAGAAATGCTACTACATGCAATTGTTTTAATCTACATAAGAGACCCAATGCTGTTGGCGTGAGGGGATAATAAGGTTCCAAGCTGTTATATTCCTTGACTATAAATAGCCTTACACCGGTAATTAATTTTATATTATATGCTGTATAAGGGCTCCTCAATACAAGACTGAGAGCTTCTAGTTATCAAGTATCAAAATGCATATTGTTACGGTTAAATTGAGAAGAACTAGACGGATAGGGTAGCCCAGTAGCACATGATTACAATGCATGCAGAATATTAGTGATAAAACAATACCAGATGGGAGACGTAAGCTTACATTACGAGATAATAATATAATGGATTTAACGTCCATGTATTTATCGTCAGTCAATATTGCAACACTTGTTTATTCACTACTTACTATTAGTTTTAGTATAATATTATATACTTTGACACTATGTTATACTAAAATTAAAATTAAGTAGTGAATAAACAAGTGTTGCAATAAATACATGGACGTTAAGTTAAACACTTGCAACAGGAAGCTGAAATACAGAAATATAGTGGATATTTAGGGACAGACTGTGAGGGTGTGCAACTGATAAATATGGTTAATAACAGAGTAAGTAATGGACTGTTGTGAACGTGGTAACAAACCTACGAATTCCACAAAATACTGGAGATCTGTGGACCAGATGAGACAGGTCTCTGACGCATGCAGTCAGATGCCCGTTTGACTTCAGTTGCATCTGGTCAGTTATTGCATGGGGACAATTTTATTAAACAATATCCATTTCAAGGACAAGAAAATGTCACGTATGATAGTTGCGTGACTAATAATGATGAGTTCTGAAATGAATGACTGAATTTATTGGCACTTATTTACAATTACAATCAATTATGACAGCTCCCAATCAATGACTACTTACAACTCGCTCCATTCCTCACTGGACTACGAGTGTTTTCTCTTCCGCATCGACTAATGAAGAATCCCTTGCGACTGAATCACTGAACTCGCTCATGACTGACGAAAGACTGAACTCTCCTGACTGAACTAACTTCCAGGCGGCCCCAATATAGATCGCCATCTCAAACGGTTCCTCTCTTATTCTGTCCTATCCTTCGCCACGGGAATCTGTGTTTTGGGACTTCCTGCCAACGACGGAAGTCCCACTGTTGACTGCATAACCTCGAGAACCCGTTTGCCTTAACGTTGTCTAGCAATGAATTATTCCGTCACGATAATATACCACATTTCAGGGTAGGGCTGTACATGTCCCGTTTTTGCAGGGAGCTTTATAACAGCACAATGAGTGTGGAGGCTGTATAACAGATGTTCAATTATATATGATTTAGAAAATAGCGGTCGCGGTCTAAAGTATTTACTGCCTTCAGTTTTGTTTGGATGGACTGAAGAGAGTTGCGAGAATTCTCAGTCAGTTTAAGTGATAACCCAGATGAGATTCTAACTGAGCACCTCCCGCACACATGTCCTCACTGTTGCCTCCAGTACTGTTCCATTTTCCTGCCTAGTGCCTATTTATGGGGGCCGTCAGATAAATCCTATCATTACCGTTATGAACACGCAAGTCCCTTCCACGCGCGTCGTGTTTGAGGTTCGCACAGCTGTCGTTATGAAGACTATTGTTTTTTTTTTTTTAATGTCAAGTTAATTTTCTGAAAGCATGTAACCTCCACCTTCAGGCTAGAAGGAAAAGCCGATCATGAAACCAGCGTAAAGGCAGTCGACAGACAGAGCTCTAACTGCCACCTGCTTGACTGTCAACGAACTGTATACCATTATACCCCAGAAGATTGTGCTCTTGTTCCGCGCATATTAGCAACTGACACAAACCAAACCACTGTGTACTGAAACATAAAGTTGGCCATAATTAGACTCGACGTCTTCATGCCATTTGGGATAGACGTGTAAGTTTGCAACAGTAAGAAGCCATTCTGCATGCAAGTTTCACCCAGGGCGTCTATTGTTGCTTCCAGCGAGGCGCTTTATTAATTATTGAGAATAAGGAACCCCTTGAAACTCAACCTTGCACCTCCCTCATGTCTTCTAAGATTCGAGGCTGACTCGGGAAAGGATAAAATTAATGTAAAACAGAACGAGAATTGATTATTATGCATTGGTTCCAGCTACAAGTAGGGCTTGAGTAGTCGCCAGGGCTGACAGAAAACCTGATGCAAAAGCATTCAGAATCTGGTTCACACTGGCGAATAAAACCACTCAAGAACAAACACCAACATTCATCTCAAGAAACCCGTAAGCTGTCACTTTTCCAGAGTTCAGTAATTTCTGATTCTTTTCGTAACTTAGACGGTTTCTTTGTGTTACTCTCTCTTGCTTTCCAGCTTTCACGGGTTCTGATGAACACCCGAGCGCAGCCTTAGTAAAAAGTTCGATGAAGTTTCTTTCATAATTTTAGCTTGAAGTTACGGTTTGATTCTAATGCCCAATGAGGTACATCGGTTCTCTTTCTGAGATATAGAGTAACTACTAAGTCTCGCCAAGCAAAGTGACCCAGCGCATAGAGGGTCAGAGGCGTTAGCATCGTCGGAGACCGCCTATCAGGACTGTGCTGCCTCCCCTGAAAGCGGGAGGTTTAAAAACAGTAACATCGACAGATGTGAATAACCTGCAGACTATGAGTATTGCCGTTATCTAAACTCACCACATGACTTTATTATTGACAACAAGACGCATCGGCACCTAATCTAAAATATGATGTTAGTTGTATGTAGATGAGTAATTGGTTGAAGCACTATGCTACAAGCCAGAAGTCCGCGGGTTCGATTTCAGACGAGGTCATTGAATTTCCAATTGACGTATTCCTTCCAGCCTCGTTATGGACCTAGGTCTGACTCAGCTTCTAACAGAAATGAGTACCACGATTGTTCCTGAGGGTAAAGGTTGGCCGGCGCGTAAGGCTGACAACCTCACCGCATCTGTGAGCCGACTGTCTAGAGAGAATGGGGAGCCTCGACTTCTCACAATCCTATGGGATTCAACGGCCTGTTACAGGGATACCTTTACGTTTTAGATACAAGTACAGTAAAACTTGGTTATAGCAACATCGGTTTCTGCGACACTTTGTCTNAATGAGGTAAACGTTCACGGACGTTTCTCAGGACCGCACTTCCGTAGTCTCTATCGTAACCGCCTTGAGAATATCAGATTTCTCATATCATATTCATACACAGGAGCCAGAAGAGCTCAGTCATTATAGCAGCGGGCTACGAGCTGGAGACGCGGAGTTCGATTCTCGGCAAGGGTAAAAATTCTTCTCCACACCGTCTGGGCCGGCTCTGGGGATCACACAACCTGCTATCCAATAGGTCATGGGAGCACTTTCCCTAGGGGTAAAATCGACGGGGACGTAAATCTGACCACTCACCTGTATCTAGCATCGAGGTTAAGAATGGTGGAGCTATACATCCGTCTTCATGGCACAGTGCTTAATTAATTAAACTCAAGGACAAAATTTACTTTTTTTTTACCTCGTGCGTTCCTACATTTTTTACTCATACGACTATTATTTAAACTGACTTGCAACAGGTCACCACTCAGGCATATTCTTTGCAGATTTCAAGATATCAAAACAGAGACTCTCTTTCACACTATACGATCCTAGTAAATTTGTTGTGATTATGTTGTATAGATGCCTGACAAGACTGTATATCAATTAACGCTCTAGACTGGTATTCCAGAGATGCTCTGACAGAAACTTGGTAAGGACGCCGCCTGCTCTTACTGGCATTCCCCATTGTTTTCCTGTCCCTGCAGGGAAATGTCGAGGTAGTGCCTCAAATAAGTCACGACCACTTATTCACGTTCATGATGTGTATTTGTACCAACCGTCTTACGGTGCACACAATTTCGCCTTTCTCTTCATTACATGTTTCGGCACTAATCCAACGCACGCAGTCACAAGGGAAGGACACAACACAGGACACAATATACACAAGAATATAGAAAGAGTACTCCCATAGGAGAGGATTGACGTAACTCGCGAATTTGAAGTGCGACGTATTGATGATAAATCTTGAAATGTTTAAATATATAAATTTTATTATTATACATGACATATTTACATTTTAATCATTTTATAAAGGAGACATGATGGCATACAGTGCAATGGTTTGACGTAAACAAAACCACACATGAAGATGGCACATTAGTGCCGAAACATGTAATGAAGAGAAAAGTGAAATTGTGTGCACTGTAAGACGGTTGGTACAAATACACATCATGAACGAAAGCAAATTTTGTCTGAGAATTTCAGAGAATCGATTACTCANTCAGTATTCACCAATCATCCTATCAATAGACGCTACATAAACTAGGATACTGACATAATCGTAAAATAAACAGGAAAAGAATACAGCCTTTAACTGACAGCTGTGAGTATTTAATCAATTAATTTCTCCTATGTAGAAACACGATGAAACTAAAGCGACATCTGAAAGCTTCACATTTTCTTTTTAGAAGCTTTAATGACAGACAAATCCCACGCGAATTATTTCATTTTGTTTGAGACATCTGTCGCCCTCTGAGAGGGTTGAACGCTAAGATTGTAAGACTGTACCCTTAACCTGGAAATGGTGAACTAAATCTATCTATCTGTCTATCAATCCATCCATGACTCTACAGCCCTGATGGACCCTGGCTGCGTTTACATATTCTTAATCCTATAGCCAGTCTGTAGGACTCCTTGGACGGGGGATTAGACAGTCTCTAGTTCTCTACCTACACACAGAACAACACAAAAAGAATAAGTGCACACCGACAATCATGCCTCAAGTGGAATTCGAAACCACGACCTCAGTGTTCGAGTTGGGGAAGACGGTTCATGCCTTAGACAGCGCGGTCGCTGTAAACGTCTGATGAATTAAATACAGGAATATATTTGAGAGGCGGAACTGCCGAGATGTGATGGATTAATTTGAATTGTACAGTGGGTGAGTGAAGATTCGAATCATGTGCTTGGAACAAAAGATTCATTCCAGAAGCTCTAAGTCAGTCCGTTTCTGCTGCCTGTTCTATATACAGAGAGAATCTGAATTCCCTCATCCCCCTCTTATTACTTTCCTTGACTATGAATATGCAGTACGTTTATGGGCTCATAATTTAATAAAATACGACGGTGAGTTTATTACTTTCTTTACTTTTATATGCAGCAGTATAGGTTCATATTTAGAAGCACAACAGTGTAATGGAATATTGAAAGAACACATAACTTTTTTAATATCTGGATAATTTCTAAGCAATTCAAATTTCGAAGGCGTTAAGCCGTCACTTTTATGTGGTTTTCGCAATGGGTGATTTGTTATTGTCTTCAGTCTGCACCCGCTTCTGCCAGCATGAATGTAATATCTATATAAATGCTGAGAACCAACACTTTATAGACTACATTTCTTTTAAATAATATATCACATTCAGTTCGTACCTCAAAGAAAACATTTCTACTTGTCCCTGTCTAGATAATCTGGTTAATGCAGCTTACGGAAATAAATTATGCTATCTGCGAGAACCACATGAAGCACACTCTGTAGGCAGAATGAGAAGTTATAATATGACAGAGACCAGTAGGCTCTAAAAGATTTAAAAGTTTATCTCATAGGATATAACATAAGTTACTTCTTTACTACAGTTCGTATGTCAGTAAATTTCCTATCTACACATATATATCGTATACATTTCATTATTCTGAAGTGATACACGCCGAAGTGCTAGAAATTAAAGCATATCAATATAAACATAGAGCATTCACTCCTACGTTAGCGCAATGTATTTCATTTAATGTAAAATCAATTAAAGGAAGGGGCCTTAACGTGTTCACGAATGCCAGTGGGGAAACTCTGGGACTTGGAAATTAAACACTAACTGACTGAAATTATAAATATCGCCTAAAATGTCTATCTTGCACAGTTCATGGAAAATTATGTACCCCATTACTTCTGATTTCTTATATACTTATGGATTCTGTTTATACAGAATGCGGAAAACTGACATAATTTAATTTCTTTCAGCTTGAAGATAGCGATTTTCAGTGCTTGTGCCAGTAGTACCTTCACTGGTGTTTCATTAAGGTTGATATCTCTTAAGGCTTTCGTCCTCTCCGGAGACAAACAGGTGTTTCTCTTGCAATAATAACTGCCAAACAACACATAAATGTTTGTGCAAATTATGTTTTTTTTTGGGGGGGGGAGAATTCCGTCCGAAAGCAAATTAGAATAATGTCAGTTCGATGCTGCCAGAAGAATCAAGTAAAACTGTCATATCTTGCAACTTTTAGTGCATCTAATCTCGGTATCATTTTGTTTCTTCCTTTCAAGGAATGCAGTGACTTCATTTCTCAAACCATTGAAACCTTACAGCTACGGGTGTTTAAACAGCAAATGAATTCTCTCTGATGTAAATAATCTTCTTACTCACTTTCCACCTCACGAAGAAAAGTAAAGCGCTTATGATTTCATCCTCGGGCAGATAGGAAACCGAACATTAACACCGAATTTTGAAAGAGAGTTTAGTTTTAAATATTTAACATAATACGTATTTCCTAGTGAATTATGCAGTGAGGAATTGTGAATCTTACGGCGAAGCTTTTCACTCATTTCACCAAAAACCCGATACTAGTCTCTGCAGAAGAACCATCGTCATTAGAAAGAGTTTGTTAAGTGGGAGCATATATTTTTTTAAACTACTTTCTGAAGGTCATAAAATTTTCATCACTAGTAGTGGTATGGATCATTAGAAATAGTTCCAAATTTCTTCCATAAGAACTATATTCGAGTAACAGACACGAGTAAACACTAAAATTACTTCAATATTTATTTCAGCGTGATCAATGAAACTTGCATAAATGTTCACCGTCTGCGTGGTTATGGCCACACTGTCATATATCATACATTCGTTTTTGCTGTGAATGCAATACATTTCGGCCATACTTATCATCTTCGGGCATATTATTTGCCTAAGTTTTTCACTTTACTAATTCTTTATAGAGTGACGCACTAATTAGAATTATAATTGAGGGTACTAAAATTTAGTATAATATTTATTGTAAAACGTGCAAGCCTATCAAACCTTTGGCATCTGTATCTTCGTCTATTTCTATTGAATAGGCTTGAAAGGCTTTACCAGTGATTTTAATGAATCTCTCTTTTCACTGACGTCACTAACGCATTCAGCCACTGTGTCTGTAGCGAGACTAATTTTGTTCACATCCTTCGCTTTATGAGGAAACATACCGTCTTCAGTTTTAATCAAAGCCTCTTGAATAACCTTGTCTTCTGTGAAAGGTTTCGAGTGGGTTGCAATTAAATTGGACAATGCACAACTGCTTTTAACTACTACCTCCATTTCCTTATTAAGTTGGTCGAAAATACTTCGTTGCTTTTCAAAGTATACTTCAATTTTCACAGTTTTTCTTCCTCCAGTTCATAATAGACAGGTCATATTGAGTTCCATGATGGTACCTGCATTCTTTTTCAATTGGTTTTACATGAGATGCAGATTATCGCCTGTCTTTGGAGGAAAGTACTGCATCTTCCGCTTGTCTTGACACTCCTCTTCAGTTGTGTACTGTCTACTCGAACTTGGCTCTGACAAGGACAAGCTACAAACACATCGCAAGACTTAACGATAGCTGCTTTTCGACCAGAAGAATAAGAACTGCATGATGCCCGCGGGCCGACAGTGTTACACGCCCCTTTATGAACATAGAAGAGGATACGAAATCATAAAATTTCAGATCAATCAAGAAACTTACAACTGAATTTTCGAATTCATTTTGATGCGTCTGAAACTGCGGCGCCAATCTATCCGCAAGCCAGAGTTGGAATATCAGAACTGGAGAAGAACTGACTGGTTTCTTTATGTGGAATACTTTATGATTTGCAAGAATATGTGCTCCTCATTACACTCCTCTCATAGTAATGCCGCAGTCACGTACGCCAAATCATGCAGCAATGTTTAATAAAACTTTGCATGAATATATTCTAAGTTCCTTTTTTAGCATTTAATTTGGAAGACCAGTCTTACAAGTGCAGATTCTTATCGTTTTCGTAGATTGGTAGTGTGACACGCTGACGAGTGCCATAGCTCTTTTTTCCACGACGCTTGTTGACCTTATAGACGCATCATCAATATTCGGATATTTCCTACACATATTTTAGTTCGTAGTTCTAAAACTTTAAAATTTGTATAAGATCTAATTAGTTGCTGAGCACTGGTAAAATTAATTCAAACTGTTTTACTTTTTCAACTGTTGCTAGAACCTCATAGTTTCTTGAAGGATATTGTGGATTATGTAAATAGCCTTACAGTTCTGTTGTGTATGAGATTGCTCGTGTTTAGCGTGAAGCAGTTTTGTTTGGTTGTGGGGGGCTGTTTACTCCTAATTTTTCTTACAATCTACATATTACGTTGAATAGGGTTACGCTGTGACAATGTGAACTTCCTTTCTTATCAAGACCTTTCAAATCTCACTTCTCACTTCTATGAACTGACGGATCTGTCCAATTCCTGTTTTTGCAGTGCATTCATCCTTACAAATTTGCGAATTTGCAACTCGAGGCAAAATTCCTAGGGATTTGTTTTAAAGAAATGTCCTGTGGTGCATTCTAGCGAGCTGCGGCCACGAAAACAACGCGCTTCAGTCTGCAAGTCGTACAGAAAATATATCCAGAAATTTAGCTTTCTTTTGTGTTTTTCTCAAACCCTAAGCTATATGAAAATTGGACTATGAGGGGAGGAATGAAAGCCCTAAATATGCAATCGAACAATAAATAATTAATTAAACTGTAGATAACTGTACAGTCGTAAGATGTAAGCCATTTATTCCGACAGAGCATTAGACACGTTTCGAGAGAAGATCCCCGAAAAACAGAAACTTTCATAGTCACAGCTTTGAGAACCTCAAACCTCACATATACAGTGCTTGTCAGATCCTTTAAAGAGACAACTTAATATTAAACTTCTATACAGATATTTATTGTTGCTGTAATGAATATAAGGGCGAACTTGAGTCTGTTGTTTCTGCGTTAGTCGTTGCGTGGTAGCGCTTCGGGCGATGCAAGGTTATTCGATTCTGTATTCTTCCACGTTATGTATTTCCGGGCTGACCAGATCGCTCATTTCTAGTTTCATTACCGTGTTGTACCGATCTGTTTCCGCGGATAACTCATTATTGTGCCGTTGCTCAGCAGTGAATATTTCCTAGCGACGATTGTGACTATCGTGCAGGGGGTACGTTGTCGTTACAGTGCATGAACCAGTGGGAGTCTGAACTGCCGTTGTTAGCGCTTGGATCAATGTAGGTGGCTCCCACAACTTATTTAGAATTAACAAAGAAAAGCATTTCTCCTAAGGGAAGTTAGTACGGACTTTGGACGGCATTGTAATTTGGATCTGCAGCATTTTAGTAATACCACAAACTAACGAAGCCCGCTTACACGGTCCAAAATTGTCTTTATGCGCTTGTAGTTCTGGCCAAAAGAAGGACAAAACCTTGTTTCTACTTTCCTTCATAATTTTACCCTCCTAATCAAACACATGTTCTGCATAGTATTTAACTTATTGTTTGAATGAAGAGCACACAAAAGATATTTAAATTATGTCAAAGTAAATCGTGTGAGATTTAAAATCCATTTATTGCAGTTTAAAATGTCTGCCTCTGTACGGAGGCGAGTAATTTCGATCACCGCAGAGCGTGTCATTTGGTCCAGTGTTCCGACTTACATGGAGCATTGAGAGTGACATCATTTTCCGGATGACAAAACTGGACTCAAAAAGTGTCCGTAGAAAATCAATAGAAGAGGATTTACAACGGCCTTCGGCATTGGTGAAAGACGAAGTCTGCGTTAATGAAGCAGCTCGGTTCTAAAAAGTCCCCAAACGACGACAGAGAACAGAACATAACTGGTGTGAACGCAGTAAGTTTGAAGCAGTTTCTATATTCCTCCAGTGCTACTTTCTACCACGAAAAGGATGCAGGGGAGCCCCTCATAAGGAACATCCTCAGGCACTGTTTTCAATTGTAAAGACAAAGGCTAGATGGATTCTGAAGTTGTGAAACTGATGTCACAAGAAATGGTGGTACCATTTTAGATTGATACAGTAGTCACACCCAGAGTCTAGAAGTTACTGAAATTGTTCGCAAACATGTGTCTTTGGTATCTCATGGCAATTCAGTCTCTAGATATCATGTTTTTTCAAGACATTAAGTATATACGTGTACCTAGCACCAGATATCGCAGTGAAGCTGAGGGAGAAATCCGGGAGGCAAGTGTAGACAGAACATATACGCCCATTGTTGATATGGTGTTTTCAAGGGCTACACGCATGAAATCAGCTATTAATCTTTCCAGAAATCGTGGATTTTGGCTTGAAAATCGCTATTCTTACGGCTGATAATGTCGCTCTTTCCATTATCATCGATCAACCTTAGACAATCCAACTGGAGACACTAATTTCAGCAGGTACTGAATATTTCAACCTGTGTTCTTCACTTGCAGATAAGTCAGCAACCACAAAACAAACGCCTGGCTATAATGCATACATTCCTGTGGAACATATGAGTCCACTACTTCTAACTCCGCTGAACGTCCGTGGCAAAAATCAAGAAGGAAACGCTGCATCTGGCGTTTTGTTAATTAGGACACCACACAAGGAAACTCTGAGTAGGCCTAACAAAGGCTGTGTTTCGGAAGAAGCAAAGTCGTCAGAAGCTGAGGAGACCTGCTAACGTCCGGTGAATACTGGATTGAGTGCAGGAGGTCCAAGGAAGGGTCACAAAAATGTAACTGTTGAGGGCTTTTATTTCTGTGACACGTGTACACGAATAAGTTGGCTGTGGCTGATGTACATTATGCATCCGTGTTTCCTATTCTTCAGCCCATTAATATTACTATATTATTCAATTCCTTAGGTTCATGATATGTAAGCAATGTCCGTCTTTTAGTGCACTCAATTTTACTTGTTACTTCACGACATGTTTCGGCATTACAGTTCACTACAGTCCTTTGGTTCACTCTTTGCACAATACGGGATTACGGCCAATCAAATGATGAGATATATTTTCTGTAACAGCTAGCTCTTGTGCCAAAATCATTTACGTTTTCTACAATTGTGTGCAACCTTAAAAGGTAAAGTTGTCACTGTGATTGTTTAATTAAGCCTTATGGCACGAAGACATACGGTGGAATGTAACTATAGCTCCAACATTTTCGACCTCGCTACTAGATGGAGGTGAATGGTCAGCTTCACGCCTCAAGCGCTTTACCCCCAAGGAAAAAACCATCCGTTACCAATTGTATAGGAGGCTGGTTGGACCCCAGGGCCAGTCTTCACTTCTTGCTCCTGCCTGGATTCGAACCTCGGCGTTCGAGCCTATAGTCCAGTGATCTGTTCCCATTCCATTATTTGTATCCTTAATTTTATTTAATTCTTGAGAAATCGATTTAATATTTATGAAGTTATAATTTCTAGCCAATAACAACAGAAGATACAGTCAAATATGTTTTATTTAAGAGGTTCAATTTACACGACACCTTGATCCAACTTACATATATCCGGTCTGAAATACACGTGTGCAAATTTTTAGAGAATTTTTAGAATTATGGTCTCATAAATTAATAAATATTCATCTATTCATCAATGACTCTAAACCTCTCCTTTGGGCCCTTGCCGCATTTTTTCAAACTCATAATATGTGCACATTCGGTAGGACCCCTTGGATGGGGGATCAGTCCATCTCAAGGCCTCTACCTACACACAGAAAACCTCAAGAAGAGACTAAATACAGACATCCATACCCAGAGTGGGATTCGAACCCACGATCCCAGAGTTCGAGCTGGCGAAGACAGTTCATGCCTTAGACCGCGTGGCCACTATGATCTGCATCAATACATATTACTTGCACCAAATAAGCTGTGTTGTACACTTGTCTGACAAAAAGGTTTTCTACGAATCGTGCTCTTTGGGATGGAGGGATGCAAGCAAAGTTAAGTGGTCAAAATTATACCGACTGCACCTAATTGTTAATGTGTATCTACTTTATAATTCAATCCTATATTTGAATTCCAAAGGACTGAATATGAATTTAACGTAGTCAGAAAAGTAAATAAAAGATAATTTAAAACATAACAAAAGCAAGCTGAAGTTGCTAGTTTGATGTACATGTCATGATGCATATACCCATTGCTAGGCAAAGACTCGGAAAACAAGCCCGCAATAAATACACAACCGACAACAGTGTAGAAAACGTATTACAAAACGCACGCAACAATAGAACAAGTGTTGCGGTATGTGTTTTCAATGTGGGTCCGCGCCATGCCTATTCCTAAGCAACGCCTCAGTAAATAAGTTCAAACGAGTAAACAACAAGAGAGTATGTCCACTGCTAGGCAACGGACGAGTTTTCTGTGCTATGGTCCTACCTGAGGCTGTATAACCAGAAACCCAGATCGGCTAGACAGAGTCGTAGAGTCGTAGATCGGAATTCAGGCGGTCGGCAGTCGAAGGTGATAGCAAGGAGTCAGACTGTGCCAAGAAGACAGTACACGTGCTGTAGTTACAATGAGACCCTTATAAACCCGTTGCCAGGAAACGGACAGTGAAAACTAGTGAAAGCACACTGAGAAGATTCAGTATGGAGCGATTTGTAGTGTGAGAATCAGCAAGAGTGTTATACTTATTTGCTGTTACGACTAGTGAGTGATCAATAAATGCAATTACCAATCTGAACCTCATCTACAGTCACTAATACACGTGACATTATGATGGACTGTCGAACTTTATTCCATCTACCATTAATTACAGGCTATATAAACCGACATAAAAATCAACATTAATGCAAAGGAATGCGTGAAATTGAAGTAAAAAAATACGATCTATGAGAGAAAAAGTGCAGAATAAAAGCGGACTTAATATAGAGAGCCACGTTATTTCCGCCATAAAACCACTTTCATAATACAAGATCGATAAGGCTACGTTAATTAATTACACTTTTTCTTCTGTCGGTCCATTATCATTCCCTCACTATCAACTTTAGTATCAAGAGAAATAAAATTGATGTTGAAAAATGCAATAAAATAGAGTAATAACACGAGCCTTGTACAGTCAAGGAACTTCTAAAAGGCAATGGAATGTAACCTAATATTGTTGAATAGTTTAGCAGAATCTTGAGAAGGGATATAAACTCCTTAGTCTGTACAAATAAAATTGTGAAAATGTTCTGTAAGAAATATCTTTTATTTATAACGACCTATCTATTAAAAAATACAAGAAAATTGTAAAGATAATTTTCAAGTAGATAGATGACTCATATCGCTAATTTATAGCACTAATCAGAATATATTCAGCAACAATTATTTATTTCGAATCTAGGATTGTGACGTGTCGACCCATTGCTAAGCAACGGCTCAGTATACACGTTCCAGCTAACACGTAACAATAGGAGTTGTGTTCTCTGTTGACCAAACTGCAACGATTTACTACGTAACAAAATAATACTCGACTAGAGAAGACGGTGTTTTCTATGTTGTGACATGTGGACCCATTGCTAAGCAACGGCTCAGTATACACGTTCCAGCTAACACGTAACAATAGGAGTTGTGTTCTCTGTTGACCAAACTGCAACGATTTACTACGTAACAAAATAATACTCGACTAGAGAAGACGGTGTTTTCTATGTTATCCGACCCGAGACTATATAACGAGAGTCTATTTGTAGACAGTAACTTTCATATAAGAAGAAACATCTTGTCATGAGCCCCAGCTGGGGCTCGACACCAAGACAGACAGACTGACCGACGGTCAGTCGCAATGTGACTTGACTTTGGCTAGGGAGTTTTTCAAAATTCCGCACGTATATTATTATACAACAAAATTATGCAGACAACAGGCGGAAGTCATACAAAAATCATGTTAACGAAAATGCTCGCAATATTGGACATGAAGAAGCCCGTCATACAAAGTATAAGAGGCTTAAACTTGGCGGCGGTCAAGCATACGACCGCTCCAGTGACTAGACTGCCGTTGTAGCGGAAGGTACTACAAATAGGGCATACTCCGCTGTACTGAGCATGGACTGACAGAGGCCCTGTATATATTTTATATACGACCACAGTCAATAAGTTCGTGGAATGGCCGCAAAGCCTCGTTGCAGTGCACTACAGCGGATAGGTTGAGGCACGATATGATGCCCTGTCATTTCATCTTTCGTCACAGCAAGAGGTAGTTGTGTGCAAACAGTGTAAGTAGAACTACGACCTCAATTGTGAACTGCAGTTAAATGTAAGTGGCGGAAATAAAAAATGTGGCAGTTTGAGCAACGGGCAAACATCAAGTTCTGCCAAAAACTAGGCAAATCCCCTAACGAAACATTTGGCATAGGAAGAATTGGCTGTTGCTATAAGACAACGCCCTTGCACATCGCTATGTTCTTGCCCAAGAGGACCTGACAAGGCAACAGGTTACCGTTTTGCCACACTCTCCGTACTCACCTGATCTCGCACCATGCGATTTCTTTCTCTTTCGCCGCTTGAAAGCAAAGGGGAATTTCCTGCCAATATGTTTCAGCAATGTTTTCGGCAGCTATATCAACGTTGGCAGACTTGCATAGCGGCCAACGGAAACTATTTTGAGGGCCGATGTGGATCTCTGTAAGTGTATGTGAATACCTTGTAATATGATGCGATAAAACCACATTCCACGAACTTAATGACTCTACCACTTACATTTATTAACATGTTTAACATGTAAATGTAAATATCCTTAAACATTATGACAAATGACTTACTACTGCAGACAATGACTCCGACAAAAGACAGACCCGTCCTCTCGCAAGAGAGGGCGCCCCACAAGAACGAGTAAGAAACTGTCAAACAGTAATACATATCTGGTCATAAGCCCCAGATTGGACTCGACACCAAGCCTGACTGACTGACTGACTGACCGTCAGTCGCAATGTGACTTTGGGCTAGGGAGTTTAGTTTAAATAATTTGATTTGGGAGTTCAAAAGCTGTAGGAGTAGAGAACAGTAGTCGGAAGATAATTGGGTTGAGTCTTCGGAATTGGCAGCTGCAGTAAATGGTAAAAAAGGATTAGATAGTGCCAAGAAGAAGCCATATGTGAATTGAAGTGACAGTAAGACTGATAAATCCGTTGCCAGGATACGACCAGTGAAAACTACGAATCTTACTGCGTATGCAACGGTGAACTGAAAGTGTGTAGAATAGTGATATCGCTATAATTTACTGCAGTCTCCAACTGTGTAAATGTATAAGTGTCAATAAATCCAATCATCCAATCCAGAACCCGTCATTATTGATCACGGAACACCGGACACGTGACAATATTCATTCTCAATGCATCGCTGATCTTTTCTTCTCCATCTTCTTTTTATCATATTTATAGTTACGTTTTTTTAAATTGAAGAGGTTTCTGTAACAACCAGTCGCGTGCAGAAGAAAATATGACTTTACAGGAGACAGAAAAGCTTTTAAGAAGTTAATGCTTGTAGTTTCCAAAATTACATTTTCAGAATTTAATTATGAACCAGTACTGGCCGTGGGCAACTTTTTCTTGTACCAGTGAATGCAGCGAACATGTTTTAACCTGAAAATAGTCAACCAATCTTTAAAGAATATATATGGCTTTATTTCAGAATTTTTATCCAGAGTCCACTGTTAAGAACATCGGTTCAGATGAGTTTATATTACTTGAAGATTTAACTATTTGAAATATATTTTATTTCGCCTTTTCAAACGTGTTGTTTTCCAAAGAAGAAAATACTGAAGGGCGAAACGGCTTTTTAAATTATTAAGAATTTTGTGTACAATACTGAAAATGCACTTCTGGGTTAATGGCAGATTATAAGTTTATTCAGTGTCCTGGACGAAATAAAGCACATCATCGAATTCTATGTTAACACTGTCATATAACTGAATAATAATTTTCAAAAATCATTGTACTTTATCCCGTATCTCGACATATTTCAATCTTAATTCCACCACTGACAAGGGTTATGTGTACGCTAATGAGCTATATGTATAAACTACCTAAAGCTAAAGTATGTATGTAAAGGACATACTTCGAAAACCCTCCAGAACGTCGGGACGAGTTCAATTACGACATTCTTGTGTTTAAACATAGCGAGAATGTTCATGTTATATTTTAGCGTCCTGTTGCACTGATTTATGTCCATGATTTATTCTGACCGTCTTACAGTGCATACATTTATTCACCTTACTCT
Organism: Cryptotermes secundus; assembly: GCF_002891405.2. Classification (NCBI taxonomy): domain Eukaryota; kingdom Metazoa; phylum Arthropoda; class Insecta; order Blattodea; family Kalotermitidae; genus Cryptotermes; species Cryptotermes secundus. The sequence continues at coordinate 760,051 of NW_019744126.1, forward strand.
TCTCTCTTGCACTACATGTTTCGGCACTAAAGTGCCATCTTCAGATGCTTCCGATAGAAGAAGATAGGTGTGACTCGCGTATTGAGATACGACATAAGGATGACAAATCCTGAACAGTTTTAATATTTTTAATATTTAAAATTTATCAATATATATGACGAATATATATTTTAGTTATTTTAGTATAAAGACAACAGGGCATGCAATGAAGTAGTTCGACGTACATCGAAAAGCACCTGAAGATGGCACTTTTGTGCTGAAACATGTAGTGCAAGAGAGAAGAGCAAGGTGAATAAATGTCTGCACTGTAAGACGGTCAGAATAAATCATGGAGAATGTTCATATTTTAAAGCCAGCATACTACCCATTCGTCTGTGGAAGAAGATCCGTAACGGGTCAAACTATCCCTGCAACAGGCAATGGAGGCCCATAAGGTTGTGAGAAGTCGAGGATCCCACATTTTCTAGACAATCGGCTCACAGATGGCGGCGAGGTTATCAATCTTACGCGCTGGCCAGAATTTACCCGCAGAAAGATTCCTGGTACTCATTTCTGTTAGAGGCTGAGTCGAACTCAGGGCCATAGTGTGACTGGAAGGACAAGATAAATTGAAAAATCGAATCATCTGGAATTGAACTCGTGATCTTCAGGCTTGTAACACAGTGTCTCAATCAACTACGTTACCAAGTGCCCCGGAGAATATCCGTACCAAACACTAATTAACACACTAACCTGTAAAACATTATATTTGAAAATTATATACTGTTACGAAATTAATATTATTTTAATACTATGCTTCTACACGCATGTGTGTTACTTTTATTTAGCTCAGAGTGTTAAGATATTCTTCTGTGTAAATGGAAACAACATTATAAAGAAGAAAGCAGTCTTCTGGGATTTGGCACCGTGTATATGTGGTGTTAACCGACGTTTCGGGGGAACGTATCGCCTCCATCATCAGGGTAGAAGAAAAGCAGACTGCTTTTACCGGTTCTCGCGGTCTCTTCGCCTGCGGATTTCTTATATTTTTTCCTCTACCCTGAAGATGGAGGCGATAAGTTCCTCCGAAACGTCGGTTAACACCACATATACACGGTGCCAAATCCCAGAAGACTGCTTTCTTCATAGTCACCGCCGTGAAAGCCTCAAATCTTACAACATAATAAAGCACTGCGAATCGTGATCATATTAATAATTGAAATAATTCGTATATTCACTTAAAATTATATTTCATTATAAACATTTTATGTGAAATTACGCTTTATAAAAATGTAAAAGGAATGAGAAAGATATTCCGAAAAAATTAGGACAATCTTGCAGAAAGTATTTAGCTATACGACATTGTGCTTCGCATAGTCACGCTACGAAACAAACATGGCAGGACTTTCTTGTCTCTACTTCTAAAACAATACTGAAATGTATAGATTGCTTAAAATATACAACAGTTATACACCCACGCATGGCAGAACGTTATCATCTCCCGCTTTGTGTTCCAAAGCCAAAAGAAAAATAGCAGGAAAAATACAAGAGAAATTCAGTCACGCACTGGTCGACTTACAGCAACAGATTAGTGCCAACATTTGGGTGCAAAAAAAAAAATGATTTTATGAATATCACAAAATACTACTAACATGGGAATTGTTCCAGACTGGCTCTTGCTTTACGATTTTTAGATTTGGAAAGGAATGGCTTGCTCTAGTTTGAGTTTCACGGTCCCCACATTATTAATATTTTTAAAGCGATTGCTTGTACATATTGAATTCTCTGTGCCACTCTCAGGTCAGTTTCATTCATTACAATTCTTTGTTCCTACCGAAGACATAAACATAGGTACTTGACTCATACAAAATCTTGTACAAAACTTTCAGACACGACAATAATTTCCGAGGGTACCCAATTCCTAGAGAAAAAGGCAAATAGCTAGGAAACCGTCGCACAGATAAGTTCATTCTATCAACATATTCACAAAATATTCTTCATCTACTGAGTGCCTGACTCACTCCAAACATCACAATTCTTCATAACAAGCTGAGAGTTCCTCAGTTAACTGACATTCCCAGCAATTATTAGAACTTTACGAAATAGCGTAGTTGGTTGAGGCACTATGCTGCAAACCGGAAGGTCGCTAGTTCAAATCCCGATGAGACTATTTATTTTTTCAATGTACCTAATATTTCCAGCCGCACTATGGCCCTGGTGTCGACTCAGCCTCTAACATAAATGAATACCATGAATCTTTTAGGGGGTAAAGGGCGCGTAAGGATGACAGTCTCACCGTCATATCTGAGCCGATTTTCTAGCAAATGTGGGAGCCTCTGTACATGCCTGCATTGGACATTAGATTACAGTTATAGAAACAGAGCTTTCCTGAGTCTGGATATGCTTCCCAGTCCTGAATGTACACCAGATTCATCTAATAGACCCAACACAGTAGGTTTCTGGCCGGCAACGGAAACACAGCTCTTTTCCGGAACGCTGTTCTTCCTCGTCCGAATAACAAACGATAGAAAATGTGCACTATACATACATATTGTATATATCAATTTACTAAGATAGCTTTACAATAAAATTTCAGACTTGACAATTCATTACGTCTGGTTCTCTACTGTTCTCCTACAGCTAAATAACCTTTGTTCACGCGTCTTCACAATCTTATTGTTTTACTGACTTTTTTGTTTTATCATGACGTTATCTTGAGTCTCACAAAATACACGTATAAAAGAATGAAAGTGGCTTTCAACTTTTTTCGTTTTTTATCTGATTAAAACAATTCTAAAACGTCGTCACCCAATACAGTTAGAGCACACAGGTCCGCTAAAGCAAAAGCGAACGACATTTATGTAATGGATTTATTTCGTACTGCTGTTAATCTCGCAATTGTCCTTCCAATGTCTTTTTATTTTGTTAATCACGCGTAACTTTTCTAGGACTCAAATGTGCTCTGCGTTCTCCATCATTGTATGGACAGAATTATCTAATATGATTACCGTAACATGGGATTCAGAATCAAAATAATCAAATTGCAAGAGGGTCAACATTTTGGCTTATTTCGAAAATGAACATACACTCCGTGGGATATTAATAAAAACTGTACCCGTTGGAAATGCACAACAGACGAATAGTGTGTGCATAATATCCCATGTGATTGTGATAGATGTTAAATCTAAACCCAGTTGGAATCTACCTCCCACTAAGCGAATTAAAAAGAAATCTCTATCGATTGGGTCCAACTTCGTAGGCTTTTACCAGAAGACGGAGACAGAATTCAGTCTCCGAAACTTTGTTTTTAATAAAAAAGTGAACGTTGTATAATGTTAAAAAGATTTCAAAATTTTATTTATATATCATCGTTATAAAATTTTAAATCTCTTCTATTAAGATATGTTTAAACGAGACCTGTAGTAACGTCCATATACGAGTAGGTAAACGTCTGCCTGATGCATTTCCTTTTCTAACGGGTATAAAACAAGGAGATGCTTTATCGCCATTGCTTTCCAGGTTTGTTTTAGAATATGCCATTAGGAAGGTCCACGAAAACCATGTGGAACTGAAATTAAACGGGACACATCAGCTGCTGGTCTATNAGTTATAAAAATTTAAATGAAGAAAGCAGTCTTCTGTGATTTGGCACCGTGTATATGTGGTGTTAACCGACGTTTCGGAGGAACGTATCGCCC